>NC_091160.1:10556027-10608527 GCF_040958095.1 Procambarus clarkii | reverse complement strand
TAAATAGTAATTCATGTACCTGATAATTGTTTTGTTGTTGGTCGAGAATAATACCATGTGGACGAAGATTGTTTCTCTTCAGCCTTCAACCATAAGAGTTGCAACGAGGATTAAACACCTCAGGCAGGGAGCCTGGGTACGAGACGAGGTGCGAGGATCAAGAGAGCAGGGCACGTCCTGTGGACGGGTGGATGCTTCGCATGCAACAGTAGAATTGTGCTACCACCGTGGCCATGGATACGCCGCTCATTTTAAAAGAGCCGTTTAACACACCAAGATCTCATTGGACCTGTGGCTCAGCCTGCTGGGAGCAAACTTTCAGTACCGGGAGATTAAGGAGGACGACAACAAGAAAGCAGTACTCTTAGTTTCACTGGGTTCGGAAGTGTATAGTGTTCTCGGAAATTTGTGTGCACCCGAGCTACTCCACACGAAGACCTATATAGACCTGATTGCCCTGCTTAAACCTCATTATGTAGCGAAACCTTCATATCACAGAAGTTTGATGTATTTCCTGAAGAGGAGGAAAATGTAGCAGGAATCCATACAGGATTTATATGCAGAATTGAAGGCTTTTGCTAACCACTACAACTTCGGAGCATAGTTTGCCGACCGGGTTATGGACCAGTTCAGTAGTGGAAGATATACATTTCCCTAACCTGGTGGCAGAAAACTTTGATCTACAATCTATGACTTCATGGACAGTTCGAGGTGATATTGAACCTGGAAAGTGCTTTTGGAAGCAAGACTTACTCAGGAAATTATGGTCGTACAGGGCCAGACCAGATGTAAACACTGTGGATACAATCACAGTAGTAGCAAGTGCAAGTTTAGTGCCTATATATATGCAACTTTTGTACCAAGGAGGGACACAGTGTAGGGAATATCTGAACAGGAACAGCAAGGCCTGGGAGGGGAGACGACCAGGGAATACAGGAAGAAGAGGTAGTGGTACTGTGCTCAAGGCAGTAGAGGAAGGTAAACTGTCTGAAGAAGCTGCAGGTGAGGAAAGCAGACTATATTCGGCGAAAGAAAAGGCCTGTTCAGCGAAGTCACAAGTGGTAAATTTTGTAATTAATGGGAAGTTAGTTCCCTTGGAACTAGACACTGGTGCTGCAGTGTCAACATTGTCTAGAGTAACAAACTAGGTTGTTGTAGGAATTATCCAGTATGTTCTCTCTCAGACATGGGAGTTTGGGAAGTTGGAGTCACGTTGTAGTGACCTGACTCTGGGAAACGGGGCATCCCCTGGGAATTGGCGGTTGAAATACAAATTGGCTGGCGCCTTTGTCTCATAGTAACGTATAATGAATTATTTTACAAAATTCAGTAATTTAGAGAAATTAGTCTTCATTCAAATTGTATTCATACATATTCAACAGTATTTCTGTTTAAAGTATCAAGAGTATCCTAAATTGTCAGGATAATGAGTAAGTCACCATCAGTGGCGTCACTAGCGGGACTAGTCTCAGCCGCGGAACCATTTGGGCGACCTTAGGTCACAAGGGTCAAAGCTCCATATTTTTGGTATTTATCAAAGGTCAAATAGCCATTTTGTAATCGGAAATAGCTCTTCCCCAAGGTGCCTGTGTAATTACCTTCAGTAAAAGAATCCAACCAGCTGGGTCGTTCAGTACAACATTAGTTGGTCAACTTAAACCCTACGAGTAAACTTAGTATGCCAGGTGTAGGGATACCCATCTGGGCGACTGTGTAGAGCAGAGCAAGGGAAGAGCAGTGTGGAGAAGGCAACGGCTCGGGAAGGTGACCACTCCACCTCGTCCCGAAACCAGCACGACACCAGCTGGTCAGCTATAAGAGGTAGAGTTGCTGTAAGTTTGGTATAGGCAATTAATTCATCTCATGCCTTAAGACGGAGTGTTCAGCCAGGGAGTGCTTTGAATTAGATTTTGTTTTAGTTTTTGAATAAATCAGTAAATTGCCTTTTTACTAATTTCCATTTTATGTTTTTTATTTATTGTCCTGGACACGTGGCTCCCACGAGGCCGAGTTTCGTTGGGCCGCAGAGCCTAACGCCGATTAAGAATTCAGTATCCCTTTGATAATATTTCCACACTTAACAGATTCATCCATTCATCCCTCCTATTCCAACTAACTGGGGATCAAGCCCCAAGGTTTATTGAGAGCATAATCGGTCCAGACCTCTGTTATTGCTCCCCAGAGTTAATGGTCTGGTGGTGGCAGCGTAAGGAGATTCTAGAGTGTGCTAGGAGCCTAACTCCACGTCATAACAGCTGTAGAATCTTAGTCGGTCAAAACGGTTAAGACCCGTGGTGTGGGATTCGGCTCGAGTAGTAGCTCTGGGGTCCCTTGGTTTGAAGAGAGTTAAATCAGGATACAGGTGGAGAACGGAGTCTAGTGTCGGCAAAAGTAGGTTATAATGGAAAAGAAATTGCCCAAGATTTTTATGAAGTGGATTCACAATTCTAGCCTATGTGGTAAGAATCATGGAAAAAATGGGAATTTTCTTGGCAAGACCCTTCAGGTGGGGGCAACTAGTGATACCCATCCTAATAATGAAGGGGTAGCAGCACCAGCAAGAGACAGGGAGGCACAGCAAGGGGCAACAGAGTGTAATGGAGATACAGTTAACCCTATAGGTAGTAATTCAGAAGAATGTTTCCCAGAATTAACAGGTAGGGACTCGAGAAAATCAGGAAGAGTCATACGACCGCCCGATAAACTCTACCCCTACAGGTTAAGTCTAATTAAAAGGGTGAGGAATTTTGGGATTGAGTACTATAGATGTTGGAGGTAGCATGTTTGGAGCAGCTGCTCTTGTTTATGATCTTGTAAACAGTAATTCATGTACCTGATAGTTTTTTTGTTGTTAGTAGAGAAAAAAAAACCATGTGGACAAAGATTGTTTCTCTTCAGCCTTCTACCATAAGTTCTTACATTCATGTACAGACACTAGCACGCATTGCATTTCGGGCAAGTCCTTAATTCTATGTTCCACGGAATACGACTGCCAAATCTTTCAACAAACAGGTACCCATTTTACTGTTGGGTAAACAGAGGCTACAGGCAAGGTTTGACACTTAGTAAATCTTCCCCGGCCAGAATACTGTATCAGAAAGCAGTACTAAATATTGTAGAAAATTCTCCGGCCTTCAATATCCGAGGCCATGCTCACCAGATACTACTACACCAATGGCCAGCACCCCATCTATAGACCCCGTCAAGCCTAGAGAAACGACTCCAATACCGGCAAGCACCTGCTCCCCTCCCCCCACCCCCACCGATCGTGAGACCTGCAGGTCAACCAGCGCCAGGACGTGACCCAGGAAGGTCAACACCGGCCCCAGATCACTCTGGAACAATGGAAACTACAGATAATGAAACTACAACTTTGGAAGACAACTTCGTTACCGCCTACCTAGTCAACAAACCCTAGAATGAAGATCTCGCGTACCCTATGGATCACATTTGCCTGTCAGGGGGAGTGGACAGCGCTTCAGGTTAGTAGTCCTGAGGTTCTGGGTTCGATCCCCAGTGGAGGCGGAGACAAATGGGCAAAAAGTTTTTCACCCTGAAGCCCCTGTTACCTAGCAGTAAATAGGTACCCGAGAGAGAGCTGCTATTGGCTGCTTCCTTGGCGTGTGTAACAAAAAAGAGGCCTGGCCGAGGACTAGGCCGCGGGGTCGCTAAGCCCTGAAATCATGATAACCAAGATATACCCACGAGGGATAAGACGACATCCCATCCGGAAGGAAGTATTACCATAAACGTCGACGCAGAATCATTTAAACAAGGGATATATGCGTGAACTGCAGACCTCTCAGATTCTTACTTCACAACCCAAGTCACCCAGCCTTGCCAATGACATGTGATAGCCTATGTCATGTTCATAGCAAATGGCACCATCCGTTTGTATGGGCTGCGTTTCATACGCCACTTAGGTAAACAGAGCATACAGGACACCCGCCAAGCTTGGACTCTGCTAGTCATGTATCATTATAAATATTGAAGTCTGTGATTGATGAAGATTAAGCCACCCAAAAGATGGCGCGAACATGAATTGCCCATTGGAGCCATTACCAGTATCAATAGCTGATACTGGAGATCTGTGGAGGTGCGACTGCACCCTCCGGAGAGGTCGTGACCTCTGGGTTTGAAGTCAGTAACGAAGCAATGGATTTATATGAAACCTACAACCAAGACTTCCCAAGCAACAAAACCACAGCCCACACTATAACCGAGAAACACGGAGACGGCAGCAAGACTAACCAGCGTCGTCTACATCGACCTACAAGTTGTGGCGGCCGGCTAGCAACTACCTACTCGGTCCACCAAGCAACCCAAGCAAAAAGTCCAAGTTGTATCAAGACCTACTCCAGCAGTCTGCCAAACCAGAACCAACTGAGGGCAGCCGCCTTCACCGTCCCCTCTTTATAGGGATGGTGACCTAATTTTGCCACTTTGTAATTATATATATATATATATATATATATATATATATATATATATATATATATATATATATATATGCGAACAAGCCTGAATGGTCCCCAGGACAATATGCAACTGAAAACTCACACCCCAGAAATGACTCGAACCCATACTCCCAGGAGCAACGCAACTGGTATGTACAAGACGCCTTAATCCACTTGACCATCACAACCGGACATAATGAGGTGATAGCCGAGGCTATTTGAACCACCCCACCACCGGCACTCATATAGTAATCTTGGGCATAGCATTTTAACAAATCACCTCATTCTTTGGGGCACACGTGAGGAACACAAATGCGAACAAGCCTGAATGGTCCCCAGGACAATATGCAACTGAAAACTCACACTCCAGAAGTGACTCGAACCCATACTCCCAGGAGCAATGCAACTGGTATGTACAAGACGCCTTAATCCACTTGACCATCACCACCGGACATAATGAGGTGATAGCCGAGGCTATTTGAACCACCCCACCGCCGGCACTCGGATAGTAATCTTGGGCATAGCATTTTACCAAATCACCTCATTCTTTGGGGCACACGTGAGGAACACAAATGCGAACAAGCCTGAATGGTCCCCAGGACAATATGCAACTGAAAACTCACACCCCAGAAGTGACTCGAACCCATACTCCCAGGAGCAACGCAACTGGTATGTACAAGACGCCTTAATCCACTTGACCATCACGACCGGACATAATGAGGTGATAGCCGAGGCTATTTGAACCACCCCACCGCCGGCACTCGGATAGTAATCTTGGGCATAGCATTTTACCAAATCACCTCATTCTTTGGGGCACACGTGAGGAACACAAATGCGAACAAGCCTGAATGATCCCCAGGACAATATGCAACTGAAAACTCACACCCCAGAAGTGACTCGAACCCATACTTCCAAAAGCAACGCAACTGGTATGTACAAGACGCCTTAATCCACTTGACCATCACGACCATTCAGAATGGTCATTCAAGCCTGAATGGGGACCATTCAGACCATGACATAGTGACGGAGAGTGTGTGAATATTTTGCGTGATTTGATAAAATGCTATGCCCAAGATAACCATCCGAGTGCCGGCGGGGAAGTGGTTCAAATAGCTTCGGCTATCACTTCCTTATGTCCGGTCGTGATGGTCAAGCGGATTAAGGCGTCCTGTAGATACCAGTTGCGTTGCTCCTGGCAGTATGGGTTCGAGTCACTTCTGGGGTGTGAGTTTTCAGTCATATATATATATATATATATGTCGTACCTAGTAGCCAGAACGCACTTCTCAGCCAACTATGCAAGGCCCGATTTGCCTAATAAGCCAAGTTTTCCTGAATTAATATATTTTCTCTAATTTTTTTCTTATGAAATGATAAAGCTACCCATTTCATTATGTATGAGATCAATTTTATTTTATTGGAATTAAAATTAACGTAGATATATGACCGAACCTAACCAACCCTACCTAACCTAACCTAACCTATCTCTATAGGTTAGGTTAGGTTAGGTAGCTAAAAAAGATAGGTTAGGTTAGGTTAGGTAGGTTAGGTAGTCGAAAAACAATTAATTCATGAAAACTTGGCTTATTAGGCAAATCGGGCCTTGCATAGTAGGCTGAGAAGTGCGTTCTGGCTACTAGGTACGACATATATATATATATATATATATATATATATATATATATATATATATATATATATATATATATATATATATATATATATATATATATATATATATATATATGTCGTACCTAGTAGCCAGAACTCACTTCTATGCCTACTACGCAAGGCCCGATTTGCCTAATAAGCCAAGTTTTCATGAATTAATTGTTTTTCGACTACCTAACCTACCTAACCTAACCTAACCTAACTATTTCCGCTACCTAACCTAACCTAACCTATAAAGATAGGTTAGGTTAGGTTAGGTAGGGTTGGTTAGGTTCGGTCATATATCTACGTTAATTTTAACTCCAATAAAAAAAAATTCACCTCATTCGTAATGAAATGGGTAGCTTTATCATTTCATAAGAAAAAAATTAGAGAAAATATATTAATTCAGGAAAACTTTGCTTATTAGGCAAATCGGGCCTTGCATAGTAGGCATAGAAGTGAGTTCTGGCTACTAGGTACGACATATATATATATATATATATATATATATATATATATATATATATATATATATATATATATATATATATATATATATATATATATATATATATATATATATATGTCGTACCTAGTAGCCAGAACGCACTTCTCAGCCTACTATGCAAGGCCCGATTTGCCTAATAAGCCAAGTTTTCATGAATTAATTGTTTTTCGACGACCTAACCTACCTAACCTAACCTAACCTAACTTTTTCGGCTACCTAACCCAACCTAACCTATAAAGATAGGTTAGGTTAGGTTAGGTAGGGTTGGTTAGGTTCGGTCATATATCTACGTTAATTTTAACTCCAATAAAAAAAAATTGACTTCATACATATTGAAATAGGTAGCTTTATCATTTCATAAGAAAAAAATTAGAGAAATTATATTAATTCAGGAAAACTTGGCCTATTAGGCAAATCGAGCCTTGCATAGTAGGCCGAGAATGGAGTTCTGGCTACTAGGTACGACATATATATATATATATATATATATATATATATATATATATATATATATATATATATATATATATATATATATATATGTCGTACCTAGTAGCCAGAACTCACTTCTCAGCCTACTATTCAAGGCCCGATTTGCCTAATAAGCCAAGTTTTCCTGAATTAATATATTTACTATAATTTTTTTCTTATGAAATGATAAAGCAACCCTTTTCTCTATGTATGAGGTCAATTTTTTTTTATTTGAGTTAAAATTAACGTAGATATATGACCGAACCTAACCAACCCTACCTAACCTAACCTAACCAATATTTATAGGTAAGGTTAGGTTAGGTAGCCAAAAAAAGCTAGGTTAGGTTAGGTTAGGTAGGTTAGGTAGACGAAAAAACATTAATTCATGAAAACTTGGCTTATTAGGCAAATCGGGCCTTGAATAGTAGGCTGAGAAGTGCGTTCTGGCTATTAGGTACGACATATATATATATATATATATATATATATATATATATATATATATATATATATATATATATATATGTCGTACCTAGTAGCCAGAACGCACTTTTTGGCAAACTATGCAAGGCCCGATTTGCCTAATATGCCAAGTTTTCATGAATTAATTATTTTTCGACTACCTAACCTACCTAACCTAACCTAACCTAACTTTTTCGGCTACCTAACCTAACCTAACCTATAAAGACAGGTTAGGTTAGGTTAGGTAGGGTTGGTTAGGTTCGGTCATATATCTACGTTAATTTTAACTCCAATTAAAAAAAATTGGCCTCATACATAATGAAATTGGTAGCTTTATCATTTCATAAGAAAAAAATTAGTGAAAATATATTAATTCAGGAAAATTTGGCTTATTAAGCAAATCGGGCCTTGCATTGTAGGCTGAAAAGTGAGTTCTGGCTACTAGGTACGATATATATATATATATATATATATATATATATATATATATATATATATATATATATATATATATATATATATGTCGTACCTAGTAGCCAGAACGCACTTCTCAGCCTACTATGCAAGGCCCGATTTGCCTAATAAGCCAAGTTTTCATGAATTAATTGTTTTTCGACTACCTAACCTACCTAACCTAACCTAACCTAACTTTTTCGGCTACCTAACCTAACCTAACCTATAAAGATAGGTTAGGTTAGGTTAGGTAGGGTTGGTTAGGTTCGGTCATATATCTACGTTAATTTTAACTCCAATAAAAAAAATTGACCTCATACATTATGAAATGGGTAGCTTTATCATTTCATAAGAAAAAAATTAGAGAAAATATAATAATTCAGGAAAACTTAGCTAACTAGGCAAATCGGGCCATGTATAGTAGGCTGAGAAGTGCGTTCTGGCTACTAGGTACGACATATATATATATATATATGTCGTACCTAGTAGCCAGAATGCACTTTTCAGCCTACTATGTAAGGCCTGATTTGCCTAATAAGCCAAGTTTTCTTGAAATAATATATTTTCTCTAGTTTTTTCTTATGAAATGATAAAGCTACCCATTTCATTATGTATGAGGTCAATTTTTTTTTTTATTTTAGTTAAAATTAACGTAGATATATGACCAAACCTAACCAACCCTACCTAACCTAACCTAACCTATCTTTATAGGTTAGGTTCGGTTAGGTAGCAGAAAAAGTTAGGTTAGGTTAGGTTAGGTAGGTTAGGTAGTCGAAAAAACAATAATTCATGAAAACTTGGCTTATTAGGCAAATCAGGCCTTGCATAGTAGGCTGAGAAGTGCGTTCTGGCTATTAGGTACGACATATATATATATATATATATATATATATATATATATATATATATATATATATATATATATATATATATATATATATATATATATATATATATATATATATATATATTAGTATATTTTGGTAGCAGTCTTTCCTGTAGACATATATTATTAAATATGACCGAAAAAGTAAGATTAATAATTCTAACACGAATTTTCTCAATCTTTCGTACATTTCTTTTCACTGTTGGAGGTAAATCAAAAATCAATTCTCCAAAATTCATTTTTATTTCTAGTCTTAAATTCGTGTTAGAATTATTAATCTTACTTTTTCGGTCATATTTAATAATATATATATATATATATATATATATATATATATATATATATATATATATATATAAATATATATATATATATATATATATATATATATATATATATATATATATATATATATATATATATATATATATTATTAAATATGACCGAAAAAGTAAGATTAATAATTCTAACACGAATTTAAGACTAGAAATAAAAATGAATTTTGGAGAATTGATTTTTGATTTACCTCCAACAGTGAAAAGAAATGTACGAAAGATTGAGAAAATTCGTGTTAGAATTATTAATCTTACTTTTTCGGTCATATTTAATAATATATGTCTACAGGAAAGACTGCTACCAAAATATACTAATATATATATATATATATATATATATATATATATATATATATATATATATATATATATATATATATATATATATATATATATATATATATATATATATATATATATATATATATATATATATATATATATATATGTCGTACCTCGTAGCCAGAACGCACTTCTCAGCCTACTATGCAAAGCCCAATTTGCCTAATAAGCCAAGTTTTCCTAAATTAATATATTTTCTCAAATTTTTTTTATTATGAAAAGATAAAGCTACCCATTTCATTATGTATGAGGTCAATTTTTTTTATTGTAGTTAAAATTAACGTAGATATATGACCGAACCTAACCAACCCTACCTAACCTAACCTAACCTATCTTTATAGGTTAGGTTAGGTTAGGTAGCTAAAAAAGATAGGTTAGGTTAGGTTAGGTAGGTTAGGTAGTCGAAAAACAATTAATTCATGAAAACTTGGCTTATTAGGCAAATCGGGCCTTGCATAGTAGGCTGAGAAGTGCGTTCTGGCTACTAGGTACGACATATATATATATATATATATATATATATATATAAATATATATATATATATATATATATATATATATATATATATATATATATATATATATATATATATATATATATATATATATATATATATATATATATATATGTCGTACCTAGTAGCCAGAACGCACTTCTGGCTATATATATATATATATATATATATATATATATATATATTTTTATAAATATATAGGGAAGGGAGTACCACCTCTAGCTGGAAGAAGGGGGACCCATAGCCTCGGAGGAAACCACGCATAACGCATTAGAGGGAATGTTTAGATCCCCTCCAATACAGTTTCTGTGTGCTTTTCTCCTACCACCCCCTTCCTTGAATATTTTTTGTGCTTTATTATGCATTTGATGGTTACAAGATATACATGGGTTGATACAAAAATAATAATGCAAAAAGGTGCTTAAAGGTTATGGATCTCTTGAAGAACACAACAATGGGAAACTTTGATGAATGTCACAGACGGGTTCGATCATTGTTGCAAGTCAAACACTTCTTCGAATTCCTCTGAAGTTGGACTAGTGCCCAAGACGCAACAGGCATTTCCCCTCTGAATCGCAACACTGAGGCGCTGGAACAAGAAACTTTTTGCTCTC
Organism: Procambarus clarkii; assembly: GCF_040958095.1. NCBI lineage: Eukaryota > Metazoa > Arthropoda > Malacostraca > Decapoda > Cambaridae > Procambarus > Procambarus clarkii. The sequence continues at coordinate 10,597,831 of NC_091160.1, read as the reverse complement.
TGGTCTTTTGTAGCGCTGATCAATTTGTCCCCCAATTCCTTCAGGAACTTCAATGCACATTTTCCCCACGAACCGAGGGTCTCCGAGCCGATCGGAACAAAGCTGTAGCAGTGTGCTAGACCTCTGTATTTAATAATTTTCTGCGATTCCCTGAAAGAAGCAGCACCACCGCTTTCACGTGTGCTGTAGTGGAGGTAGGTACTGGCCAGTGTGGCAGCGCACGTGTAGTCCCATACCACTTGCTTACCATCCTTCCAAGATAGCAAGGTGACCCCATCAGGGCGCTTCTGAGGGTCGTTAGGTCTGGATAAGTGTGGTTCTCTTTGTGCCGGGCAGCGGGCTGTGGCGAGGCTCCTCTTGATGATGTCGTTGACTTCTTCATGTCTTGCAATTTTACCCTGTGATTTACGACATACCAGACCATGACGACCATATTGGTCTGCCATCGCAGTTCCGCAGATGCACCTATGTTCGGTGAGGATGGGGGCGGCAAGGCGAAGGGCAACTCCAATGCGGAGAGCGTCATGACTGAGGCGAGTTCCCAGGGCTGCATTGGGCACAGCAAATAAAAAATCCCCGGCGTGGGGTGCTGTTACCGCTAGGAGGCGGGCTTTGTTTTCAGCATCAGCGTTGTCAATCATTGCTGTGACAGTCTTTTCCATTATGGGGCTATCCCAGTGGGCCTGCTTGTGGTCTTTTGGGACTTGTGGTCGGGGTTGAGGGTGTGCAATGGTGTCCCATTGTCTGGCTGCTTCGATGAACGTTTGATCATGAGTTCCCGCTGTCTCTCTCATACGCTCTGGTAGGATCTGCCCTACCAATTCGTTGGCTGCTGTACATGAGGATAAGAATATATATATATATATATATATATATATATATATATATATATATATATATATATATATATATATATATATATATATATATATATATATATATATATGTCGTACCTAGTAGCCAGAACGCACTTCTCAGCCTACTATGCAAGGCCCGATTTGCCTAATAAGCCAAGTTTTCATGAATTAATTGTTTTTCGACGACCTAACCTACCTAACCTAACCTAACCTAACTTTTTCGGCTACCTAACCCAACCTAACCTATAAAGATAGGTTAGGTTAGGTTAGGTAGGGTTGGTTAGGTTCGGTCATATATCTACGTTAATTTTAACTCCAATAAAAAAAAATTGACTTCATACATATTGAAATAGGTAGCTTTATCATTTCATAAGAAAAAAATAAGAGAAATTATATTAATTCAGGAAAACTTGGCCTATTAGGCAAATCGAGCCTTGCATAGTAGGCCGAGAATGGAGTTCTGGCTACTAGGTACGACATATATATATATATATATATATATATATATATATATATATATATATATATATATATATATATATATATATATATATATATGTCGTACCTAGTAGCCAGAACTCACTTCTCAGCCTACTATTCAAGGCCCGATTTGCCTAATAAGCCAAGTTTTCCTGAATTAATATATTTACTATAATTTTTTTCTTATGAAATGATAAAGCAACCCTTTTCTCTATGTATGAGGTCAATTTTTTTTTATTTGAGTTAAAATTAACGTAGATATATGACCGAACCTAACCAACCCTACCTAACCTAACCTAACCAATATTTATAGGTAAGGTTAGGTTAGGTAGCCAAAAAAAGCTAGGTTAGGTTAGGTTAGGTAGGTTAGGTAGACGAAAAAACATTAATTCATGAAAACTTGGCTTATTAGGCAAATCGGGCCTTGAATAGAAGGCTGAGAAGTGCGTTCTGGCTATTAGGTACTATATATATATATATATATATATATGTCGTACCTAGTAGCCAGAACGCACTTTTTGGCCAACTATGCAAGGCCCGATTTGCCTAATATGCCAAGTTTTCATGAATTAATTGTTTTTCGACTACCTAACCTACCTAACCTAACCTAACCTAACTTTTTCGGCTACCTAACCTAACCTAACCTATAAAGACAGGTTAGGTTAGGTTAGGTAGGGTTGGTTAGGTTCGGTCATATATCTACGTTAATTTTAACTCCAATTAAAAAAAATTGGCCTCATACATGATGAAATTGGTAGCTTTATCATTTCATAAGAAAAAAATTAGTGAAAATATATTAATTCAGGAAAGTTTGGCTTATTAAGCAAATCGGGCCTTGCATTGTAGGCTGAAAAGTGAGTTCTGGCTACTAGGTACGATATATATATATATATATATATATATATATATATATATATATATATATATATATATATATATATATATATATATATATATATATATATATATATATGTCGTACCTAGTAGCCAGAATGCACTTTTCAGCCTACTATGTAAGGCCTGATTTGCCTAATAAGCCAAGTTTTCTTGAAATAATATATTTTCTCTAGTTTTTTCTTATGAAATGATAAAGCTACCCATTTCATTATGTATGAGGTCAATTTTTTTTTTATTTTAGTTAAAATTAACGTAGATATATGACCAAACCTAACCAACCCTACCTAACCTAACCTAACCTATCTTTATAGGTTAGGTTCGGTTAGGTAGCAGAAAAAGTTAGGTTAGGTTAGGTTAGGTAGGTTAGGTAGTCGAAAAAACATTAATTCATGAAAACTTGGCTTATTAGGCAAATCAGGCCTTGCATAGTAGGCTGAGAAGTGCGTTCTGGCTATTAGGTACGACATATATATATATATATATATATATATATATATATATATATATATATATATATATATATATATATATATATATATATATAAATATATATATATATATATATATATATATATATATATATATATATATATATATATATATATATATATATATATATATATTAGTATATTTTGGTAGCAGTCTTTCCTGTAGACATATATTATTAAATATGACCGAAAAAGTAAGATTAATAATTCTAACACGAATTTTCTCAATCTTTCGTACATTTCTTTTCACTGTTGGAGGTAAATCAAAAATCAATTCTCCAAAATTCATTTTTATTTCTAGTCTTAAATTCGTGTTAGAATTATTAATCTTACTTTTTCGGTCATATTTAATAATATATATATATATATATATATATATATATATATATATATATATATATATATATATATATATATATATATATATATATATATATATATGTCGTACCTAGTAGCCAGAACGCACTTCTCAGCCTACTATGCAAAGCCCAATTTGCCTAATTAGCCAAGTTTTCCTAAATTAATATATTTTCTCAAATTTTTTTTATTATGAAAAGATAAAGCTACCCATTTCATTATGTATGAGGTCAATTTTTTTTATTGTAGTTAAAATTAACGTAGATATATGACCGAACCTAACCAACCCTACCTAACCTAACCTAACCTATCTTTATAGGTTAGGTTAGGTTAGGTAGCCAAAAAAGTTAGGTTAGGTTAGGTTAGGTAGGTTAGGTCGTCGAAAAACAATTAATTCATGAAAACTTGGCTTATTAGGCAAATCGGGCCTTGCATAGTAGGCTGAGAAGTGAGTTCTGGCTACTAGGTACGACATATATATATATATATATATATATATATATATATATATATATATATATATATATATATATATATATATATATATATATATATGTCGTACCTAGTAGCCAGAACGCAGTTCTCAGCCTACTATGCAAGGCCCGATTTGCCTAATAAGCCAAGTTTTCCTGAATTAATATATTTTCTCTCATTTTTTTCTAATGAAATGATAAAGCTACCCATTTCATTATGTATGAGGTAAATTTTTTTTATTGGAGTTAAAATTAATGTAGATATATGACCGAACCTAACCAACCCTACCTAACCTAACCTATCCTATCTTTATAGGTTAGGTTAGGTTAGGTGCCTGAAAAAGTTAGGTTAGGTAAGGTTAGGTAGGTTAGGTAGTCGAAAAGCAATTAATTCATGAAAACTTGGCCTATTAGGCAAATTGGGCCTTGCATAGGAGGCTGAGAAGTGCGTTCTGGCTACTAGGTACGACATATGTCTATATATATATATATATATATATATATATATATATATATATATATATATATATATATATATATATATATATATATATATATATATATGTCGTACCTAGTAGCCAGAACGCACTTCTCAGCCTACTATGTGTTACAGTGCCCTCTCCTATCTCTTTCGTTTGCCTGCTTTAAGAGTTATATCAGCTCTCCCTACTGATTCTCTGAGGTTCAGGGAGTCTATTGACATATGTGGCGACCAGACCGGCTGCCGGGTAAAGGAAGGAAGTTACATTATAAGTTGTAAATAAGGGGAAATTGGCGCCCTGATATAAAATGAAAGAGTATCCCCTAATGCAGATATGACCTTTTGGAAGGGACACTAGCCGATCGCGGATTGGCCGACTTAGGTCGCGGGCGACCCATGAGGGCCCGCCATGACGTCACCGAGTGCCCCGGGCGGCGCCAACATCAGAGTTGACCTGACTGTGGAGGTGAGAGCACGCGCCTCGGTCAGCTCTCGAGGATTTGAGGCTCTACAAGCCTTATTCAGTGGATTAAACTAGCCATCGCAGCCCACCATAAGTTATTGGAGACCCTGCGCTTCTGGGAAGCAAAAAGGAACCAAGTTCATTGAGCAAAGGAGTGCCAAACTTGGAAAATAGTCGGCGACGACGCTGGGCAGCGCTGCTGGATGTTGAAGTCTGGAAGGTGCGGCGGGCAGGCCTAGCTGTGACCGGGTCACATCCACTGAGGGTCTTGGAAGGACGACACCGTGCCTAGGACAAGGAGCAACGCCTTATGGAAGGGGCGAGTGTGGGAAAAATAGTGATTAGCTCAGCGCCCATCGATGAACCAGGATTGGGGCAGCTGAATCTCAGGGATTGGAACGGCGACGACGCGAAGGCTCCACGACACCTGAGGACCTGTGGAACGTTCCTGGATCGTCGAGGATCGACTCAGGAAGCGTGGGAACCTCACACCATCGAGGGACAGGCGTCGTGAGCCAGGAATGTAAGGTAGATCATTTTCCCTCCCATTACCCCTTGTGTGAGTAGGCTAGTTAGGCCACAATAGTTACTTATGTATGTGGCAACAGGACATTAATGCTTTAGTAGTAGAATAGGCTGCAAGGCAGCTTGTGTCCAGGACTGTCAGAGAGGACAGTGTGTATTGATGGCAGGACAGTGAAGAAGAGGCGCCGCCGTGGTGAAGAGGCCCTCCTGTGAGACAGTGTGGGACTCCTGTCTTTCTGCCCAGTTGAAGGAGTGTTGGAGGTCGTGGAAGAAGAGGCTGACGATCTCCAGACTTATTTTCCTTATTTCCATATTCATGTATTACTTGTGATTGTGTGCGTGTTCATGTAATTTGCATCAGTAAATTCACACTTTTATCATTGTGTTTGAGTGTGCCTCCATTTATAATATTTCTCTATGAGCATACACGAAGGTTATCACAGTACCACCTAGGGAACACAACGTTCTCTATAGAAGTTCTTATTGCCTGGTGAGTGGTAAAGACAGCACAGACTTACATAAAAGTGTACCTTTAGCCATCCGATCAGTACCAGTGCCTGAATGGTGGCAACTATTAATGTAGTGGCTATAGAGAGGTAAAGCCACACAGACCTTCCTGGGAGAGTACCCTGGGCCAACAGTCTAGTAGCAGATCTATGGGAGTAGCAATCTTCTGGCTATAAACAATATATAATACACCCACTGAACTGCATTGCTGGGGTGCAGATATAATAACCCAGCTGGCGACCTTGTTAGGAAGAAGATAGAGAAGGCAGGCAAGAAAGGAGTTCCTGCAACCTTTTTGTCTGGCAGGCAAGACTCAGGGAGGTTATTATTATAAGGTAAGCCTGAGTCTTCCTTCACTCCTCCACGGGTCTAGGCCGGAACTGTTAACAGCAGTTTCCCCGTGTTTGACTGAAGGGCTTCCAGGGTGAATCAGAGGCACCCCCCCCCCCCTTTTGTGGTGGAAGCAATGACCTGCGGAAGTGGGCATTGTTGGTCCTCTCCTGTGTGACCAAGGAGACTCCGGTAAATCCCGGGAGTCGGAGGGGCTGAGTATTCGGCCTTTTGAGCCCCTAGCAGCTGAGTGCTAGCAGAGCCCCGGCCCACCCACCTCCACGTGACAGAGAACTGGCGACCTTGCCAGGATTCGAACCCCGGTAGCCAAGAACTGGGAACTTCGCCAGGAAGCGTGGATCAAGCTACAGTGTGGCCCAAATTTCAAGACAAGGTTGCCAGGGTACTAATACAGTGTGGCCAGTGAATTCAGTGGTACTGTTACTCAACCAGCTAAGGGACTGAAACGGTGAAATTAGTGCCTACTAACTTGTCTGTGCTGTCGTGTATGCTTGATGATATAGAGATGGAGGAAGACAAAGTAAAGAAATTTATTGACACAAGGGACGAGAGAATTTTGGAAGAGTGTACCAAGGTCCAGCTCCAACAAGTGGCAAACCACTTTGGGATCAGGTTGAGGACGACTAAGGTAGCGGAGCGAAGGATAGAGATCATGGCACAGCTCACAGCTCGAGAGGAGGCGACGGGAGAGGAGCCATCTCAAGAGGAGCCGTCCCGAGGAGAGCCGTCGCAAGGTGAACCGTCCCGACTAGGGCAACCCCAAGCGCCTACCAGTGTGGAGAGAATTCACAGTGAACATGGGAGCAAGGGAAGGTCCAGCTGTAGTAAGAGGAGCCTGCAACTGGAAATAATGAAGATGCAACTGGAAACCCAGCTGCGACGAGAGGAGAGAGCTTACCTACGTTCGAACCACAAGAAGCTGAGGCGTTCTTCGAACACTTTGAACGGATAGCAACTCTGAAGGAGTGGCCGGAAGATGATTGGGCTGATCTGGTCCAGGGCAGGTTGACTGGTGAGGCCCGGGAAGCCTATAACATGCTGGACATAGAGGAGTGTACTAGTTACGACGCGATTAAGAATGCGGTTCTCCACTCATTCCGGCTGACTCCGGAGATGTACCGGAAGCGGTTCAGAGAGTGTACAAGAGCGTCGGGAAAGACTTACGCCGAGACCGCCAGGGATATGGAACGGAAATTCCTACGATGGTTGAAGGCGGAGGAAGCGGAGTCGGTGGATGATATTAAACGACTGATAGTGATGGAGAAGTTTATGTCAGTGTTCCATTCTGAGCTGCGAGTAAGGTTGAGAGAAGCAGGTATTAAGGACCTGAAGGCTGCAGCGGACCGAGCCGACATGCTTGAGGAGGCACTACATATCAGGAGGGAGGGGCCGCCCAGACACTCGCCTTACCCCAGGTCGAGAGGGAACCTTAGGAGTTCAGGAGGAGCGAGGATGGGTGGGGACTCTCCCAAGAGTAGTGTACCCAATGAGGTAACCCAGTTCAAGAGCTCAAGGGACGCGGGGAGGAAGCCCCAACCTGTGAGCAGTTGACCTAGCTCGGGAGCGAGTGCTGCTGCCCGGGAACCGACGACAGAGAGTCCTAGGAGGACTCAGGGAACCTCTACCATTGGTGCTACCAGGAGGACTGGTAGAGGATCGCCTAGGAGAGGCGGTCGGTGTTACAACTGTGGGAGACGAGGACACCTTGCAAGGGAGTGCGGTCGCCCCAGGCACGGTGGAAACGTGGCTTTCGCGAGGATGGAAAGCGGAGAAGCCAACGATTATTCAGGTGATATGCCGGTGATGAGGGAGAAGAGGATCCACCTCTTTGTGTGTGAGGGGACGGTGAAGATAAGGGGAGCTGATCCTGTGCCAGCGAGAATGCAGAGGGACACTGGGTCCGACTTCACCCTTGTAAGTGAATCCCTCTTCCCCGAGGACTATAGAAGTTCCAGTACAGGGGAGGCCCTGATAAGGACGTTGGGGGGACAAGTGCGGATGCCCCTCCATAGGGTGACTCTTAATTCAGACTATGGTTGTCAGACTCTCTTGGCAGGGGTCTGTGCTTTGCTGCCGAGGATGGATGCTCAGGTGATCCTAGGAAATGACTCCTGTGGGGGATGTGTTCTCCCGAATTTGATTAAGGGTGAGGAGTGTGTAGAGTCCTATCGACAGAGCAGCAAGACGGGCGCCAGTAGTAGCGAAGTGGAAATTGCGAGAGTGGCATTTCCGGTATGCGCAGTGACGTCAGGACGAGACGTCAATGAAGGTGATGTGAGCGGATCCAGTCACGCCGAAGAGAACATGCCGGGTGACCTGGGGCTCGATCATTTGTTCCAAGAGGAGGCCAGAGGACAAGCGACAGGTGAGGAAGCGTCGGATACGAGTGTCCAAGTTACTCTCACCAGTCCTCTAGGTATTGACCGCACCCGTCTAGGTGAGCTGCAAAAGGAAGAGTTTCCTGAGTTGGTACGGGATGCGGAAGGAGGTCTCGCTGGACCCAAGTCACCGATTCATTTCTTCGTGGAGAAGGGAGTGCTAATGAGGCAGTGGAGGCCGGTTAGGGAAGAAGCGGGCGATGATATGCTGAGAGTGAGGCATCAGGTGGTGGTGCCAGCTCAATACAGATGCGCGGTGCTAAAGCTTGCACACACAGTGGATCCCGCGGGTCACTTGGGAGTAACCAAGACCTTAGGCAGGCTTCGGGAACATTTTTATTGGCCGGGCATGGACGCGGATGTAAGAAGAATTTGCAAGACGTGTTTCCCGTGCCAGAGAGCGGGGAAGAACGTCCTTTGCCATCCCGAAAGCACCTTTAGTTCCAGTTCCAGCATTTGGCCAGGCGTTTGAGCGCCTAATAATCGACGTCGTGGGACCATTACCTAAGACAAGAAAGGGGAACAATTACTTATTGACTATCATGTGTGCTTCGACGAGATTTCCAGAGGCAATTCCAGTGCGGAAGGTGACATCGAAATGCGTCATGGGACACCTTCAGCGGTTCTTTGCTTGGGTAGGTGTGCCCAAGGAGATCCAGTCCGACTGTGGAAGTGTGTTCCAGTCGAGGTGGTTTAGGCAGGCTATTGCGAGCTGGGGAATAGCCCAACTACGATCGTCTCCTTATAGACCTCAATCGCAGGGAGCGATTGAGAGGTTCCATTCAACTCTGAAGACCATCTTAAGAATGTATTGTGCTGAACAGGGAGCGGAATGGGATGAAGCTGTCTGTCCAGCCCTGTTCGCGATCCGAGATGCTATAGTTAAGTCTCTGGGATTCTCTCCATTCCAGCTAGTGTTTGGGCACGAAGTAAGGAGCCCGTTGTTGATGCTGAAGGAGCGGATGACGGCGGAGAAGACATTAGTGACAGTGGAAGAGTATGTGCGAAGATTCCATGAACGATTGAAAGCGGCGAAGGAGCTGGCTGCTGATCACTTGAAGACAGCGCTAGAGAAGATGTCGATCTGGTACGACAAGAAGGCTGTCCCAAGGGAGTTCGAGGCAGGAGCCAGAGTGATGATGTTGCTACCTGGGAGGGGTAGAGTGACAGAATCACGCTTTGGTGGTCCATACTCGGTTGTTCGGCGTGTGGGTCCTGTAAGTTATGAGATCAGCAAGCCGAATCGCCCTAACAAGACACAGGTGTGTCATATCAATCGTTTAAAGCCATACTTCCCAGAGGAGCAAGAGAGTGCGGGAGTGAAGGGAGCAACACAGTCGCGAGAAGGGAAATTGGTTCTGTGTATGGAGATGGACCAAGTGTTGCCAGGGAGGAGAGAAAGTGGGCCCGTGCCGATGGTACGCGCCTGTCGAATACAGAGAGTTTGACACACCTAGAAGACAGGCTGCATCATCTGGATAAAGAGAAAAGGAGAGAACTAGTGACCCTGATGAGTGGAACAAGTCGCTTTTCACGGATGTGCCCCGACGGCACAAGAGTGTGGTGCACGAGGTGGACGTGTGCGGAGGAAAGTCAATCAAGCAGAGTGCTTATCGGGTGAGTCCCGAGAAGAGGAAGATCATGCGACAGGAGGTGGAATATCTGCTAGCGAATGATCTCGCTGAGCCCAGCAACGGTGAGTGCAGCTCGCCCTGTGTGCTGGTCAAGAAGAGTGACGGATCATATCGTTTTTGCACTGACGATATGACGATATGACACTGACGAATACTCCCAGTTGCGTTGCTCCTGGGAGTATGGGTTCGAGTCACTTCTGGGGTGTGAGTTTTCAGTTGCATATTGTCCTGGGGACCATTCAGGCTTGTTCGCATTTGTGTTCCTCACGTGTGCCCCAAAGAATGAGGTGATTTGGTAAAATGCTATGCCCAAGATTACTATCCGAGTGCCGGTGGTGGGGTGGTTCAAATAGCCTCGGCTATCACCACATTATGTCCGGTCGTGATGGTCAAGTGGATTAAGGCGTCTTGTACATACCAGTTGCGTTGCTCCTGGGAGTATGGGTTCGAGTCACTTCTGGGGTGTGAGTTTTCAGTTGCATATTGTCCTGGGGACCATTCAGGCTTGTTCGCATTTGTGTTCCTCACGTGTGCCCCAAAGAATGAGGTGATTTGGTAAAATGCTATGCCCAAGATTACTATCCGAGTGCCGGCGGTGGGGTGGTTCAAATAGCCTCGGCTATCACCTCATTATGTCCGGTCGTGATGGTCAAGTGGATTAAGGCGTCTTGTACATACCAGTTGCGTTGCTCCTGGGAGTATGGGTTCGAGTCACTTCTGGGGTGTGAGTTTTCAGTTGCATATTGTCCTGGGGACCATTCAGGCTTGTTCGCATTTGTGTTCCTCACGTGTGCCCCAAAGAATGAGGTGATTTGGTAAAATGCTATGCCCAAGATTACTATCCGAGTGCTGGCGGTGGGGTGGTTCAAATAGCCTCGGCTATCACCTCATTATGTCCGGTCGTGATGGTCAAGTGGATTAAGGCGTCTTGTACATACCAGTTGCGTTGCTCCTGGGAGTATGGGTTCGAGTCACTTCTGGGGTGTGAGTTTTCAGTTGCATATTGTCCTGGGGACCATTCAGGCTTGTTCGCATTTGTGTTCCTCACGTGTGCCCCAAAGAATGAGGTGATTTGGTAAAATGCTATGCCCAAGATTACTATCCGAGTGCCGGCGGTGGGGTGGTTCAAATAGCCTCGGCTATCACCTCATTATGTCCGGTCGTGATGGTCAAGTGGATTAAGGCGTCTTGTACATACCAGTTGCGTTGCTCCTGGGAGTATGGGTTCGAGTCACTTCTGGGGTGTGAGTTTTCAGTTGCATATTGTCCTGGGGACCATTCAGGCTTGTTCGCATTTGTGTCCCTCACGTGTGCCCCAAAGAATGAGGTGATTTGGTAAAATGCTATGCCCAAGATTACTATCCGAGTGCCAGCGGTGGGGTGGTTCAAATAGCCTCGGCTATCACCTCATTATGTCCGGTCGTGATGGTCAAGTGGATTAAGGCGTCTTGTACATACCAGTTGCGTTGCTCCTGGGAGTATGGGTTCGAGTCACTTCTGGGGTGCGAGTTTTCAGTTGCATATTGTCCTGGGGACCATTCAGGCTTGTTCGCATTTGTGTTCCTCACGTGTGCCCCAAAGAATGAGGTGATTTGGTAAAATGCTATGCCCAAGATTACTATCCGAGTGCCGGCGGTGGGTTGGTTCAAATAGCCTTGGGTATCACCTCATTATGTCCGGTCGTGATGGTCAAGTGGATTAAGGCGTCTTGTACATACCAGTTGCGTTGCTCCTGGGAGTATGGGTTCGAGTCACTTCTGGGGTGTGAGTTTTCAGTTGCATATTGTCCTGGGGACCATTCAGGCTTGTTCGCATTTGTGTTCCTCATGTGTGCCCCAAAGAATGAGGTGATTTGGTAAAATGCTATGCCCAAGATTACTATCCGAGTGCCGGCGGTGGGGTGGTTCAAATAGGCTCGGCTATCACCTCATTATGTCCGGTGGTGATGGTCAAGTGGATTAAGGCGTCTTGTACATACCAGTTGCGTTGCTCCTGGGAGTATGGGTTCGAGTCACTTCTGGGGTGTGAGTTTTCAGTTGCATATTGTCCTGGGGACCATTCTTGCTTGTTCACATTTGTGTTCCTCACGTGTGCCCCAAAGAATGAGGTGATTTGGTAAAATGCTATGCCCACGATTACTATCCGAGTGCCGGCGGTGGGGTGGTTCAAATAGCCTCGGCTATCACCTCATTATGTCCGGTCGTGATGGTCAAGTGGATTAAGGCGTCTTGTACATACCAGTTGCGTTGCTCCTGGGAGTATGGGTTCGAGTCACTTCTGGGGTGTGAGTTTTCAGTTGCATATTGTCCTGGGGACCATTCAGGCTTGTTCGCATTTTTGTTCCTCACGTGTGCCCAAAAGAATGAGGTGATTTGGTAAAATGCTATGCCCAAGATTACTATCCGAGTGCCGGCGGTGGGGTGGTTCAAATAGCCTCGGCTATCACCTCATTATGTCCGGTCGAGATGGTCAAGTGGATTGGGGCGTCTTGTACATACCAGTTGCGTTGCTCCTGGGAGTATGGGTTCGAGTCACTTCTGGGGTGTGAGTTTTCAGTTGCATATTGTCCTGGGGACCATTCAGGCTTGTTTGCATTTGTGTTCCTCACGTGTGCCCCAAAGAATGAGGTGATTTGGTAAAATGCTATGCCCAAGATTACTATCCGAGTGCCGGCGGTGGGGTGGTTCAAATAGCCTCGGCTATCACCTTATTATGTCCGGTCGTGATGGTCAAGTGGATTAAGGCGTCTTGTACATACCAGTTGCGTTGCTCCTGGGAGTATGGGTTCGAGTCACTTCTGGGGTGTGAGTTTTCAGTTGCATATTGTCCTGGGGACCATTCAGGCTTGTTCGCATTTGTGTTCCTCACGTGTGCCCCAAAGAATGAGGTGATTTGGTAAAATGCTATGCCCAAGATTACTATCCGAGTGCCAGCGGTGGGGTGGTTCAAATAGCCTCGGCTATCACCTCATTATATCCGGTCGAGATGGTCAAGTGGATTGGGGCGTCTTGTACATACCAGTAGCGTTGCTCCTTGGAGTATGGGTTCGAGTCACTTCTGGGGTGTGAGTTTTCAGTTGCATATTGTCCTGGGGACCATTCAGGCTTGTTCGCATTTGTGTTCCTCACGTGTGCCCCAAAGAATGAGGTGATTTGGTAAAATGCTATGCCCAAGATTACTATCCGAGTGCCGGCGGTGGGGTGGTTCAAATAGCCTCGGCTATCACCTCATTATGTCCGGTCGTGATGGTCAAGTGGGTTAAGGCGTCTTGTACATACCAGTTGCGTTGCTCCTGGGAGTATGAGTACGAGTCACTTCTGGGGTGTGAGTTTTCAGTTGCATATTGTCCTGGGGACCATTCTCGCTTGTTCACATTTGTGTTCCTCACATGTGCCCCAAAGAATGAGGTGATTTGGTAAAATGCTATGCCCAAGATTACTATCCGAGTGCCGGCGGTGGGGTGGTTCAAATAGCCTCGGCTATCACCTCATTATGTCCAGTCGTGATGGTCAAGTGGATTAAGGCGTCTTGTACATACCAGTTGTGTTGCTCCTGGGAGTATGGGTTCGAGTCACTTCTGGGGTGTGAGTTTTCAGTTGCATGTTGTCCTGGGGACCATTCAGGCTTGTTCGCATTTGTGTTCCTCACGTGTGCCCCAAAGAATGAGGTGATTTGGTAAAATGCTATGCCCAAGATTACTATCCGAGTGCCGGCGGTGGGGTGGTTCAAATAGCCTCGGCTATCACCTCATTATGTCCGGTCGTGATGGTCAAGTGGATTAAGGCGTCTTGTACATACCAGTTGCGTTGCTCCTGGGAGTATGGGTTCGAGTCACTTCTGGGGTGTGAGTTTTCAGTTGCATATTGTCCTGGGGACCAGTCAGGCTTGTTCGCATTTGTGTTCCTCACGTGTGCCCCAAAGAATGAGGTGATTTGGTAAAATGCTATGCCCAAGATTACCAGCCGAGTGCCGGCGGTGGGGTGGTTCAAATAGCCTCGGCTATCACCTCATTATGTCCATTCGTGATGGTCAAGTGGATTAAGGCGTCTTGTACATACCAGTTGTGTTGCTCCTGGGAGTATGGGTTCGAGTCACTTCTAGGGTGTGAGTTTTCAGTTGCATATTGTCCTGGGGACCATTCAGGCTTGTTCGCATTTGTGTTCCTCACGTGTGCCCCAAAGAATGAGGTGATTTGGTAAAATGCTATGCCCAAGATTACTATCCGAGTGCCAGCGGTGGTGTGGTTCAAATAGCCTCGGCTATCACCTCATTATATCCGGTCGAGATGGTCAAGTGGATTGGGGCGTCTTGTACATACCAGTTGCGTTGCTCCTTGGAGTATGGGTTCGAGTCACTTCTGGGGTGTGAGTTTTCAGTTGCATATTGTCCTGGGGACCATTCAGGCTTGTTCGCATTTGTGTTCCTCACGTGTGCCCCAAAGAATGAGGTGATTTGGTAAAATGCTATGCCCAAGATTACTATCCGAGTGCCGGCGGTGGGGTGGTTCAAATAGCCTCGGCTATCACCTCATTATGTCTGGTCGTGATGGTCAAGTGGATTAAGGCATCTTGTACATACCAGTTGCGTTGCTCCTGGGAGTATGGGTTCGAGTCACTTCTGGGGTGTGAGTTTTCAGTTGCATATTGTCCTGGGGACCATTCAGGCTTGTTCGCATTTGTGTTCCTCACGTGTGCCCCAAAGAATGAGGTGATTTGGTAAAATGCTATGCCCAAGATTACTATCCGAGTGCCGGCGGTGGGGTGGTTCAAATAGCCTCGGCTATCACCTCATTATGTCCGGTCGTGATGGTCAAGTGGATTAAGGCGTCTTGTACATACCAGTTGCGTTGCTCCTGGGAGTATGGGTTCGAGTCACTTCTGGGGTGTGAGTTTTCAGTTGCATATTGTCCTGGGGACCATTCAGGCTTGTTCGCATTTGTGTCCCTCACGTGTGCCCCAAAGAATGAGGTGATTTGGTAAAATGCTATGCCCAAGATTACTATCCGAGTGCCGGCGGTGGGGTGGTTCAAATAGCCTCGGCTATCACCTCATTATGTCCGGTCGTGATGGTCAAGTGGATTAAGGCGTCTTGTACATACCAGTTGCGTTGCTCCTGGGAGTATGGGTTCGAGTCACTTCTGGGGTGCGAGTTTTCAGTTGCATATTGTCCTGGGGACCATTCAGGCTTGTTCGCATTTGTGTTCCTCACGTGTGCCCCAAAGAATGAGGTGATTTGGTAAAATGCTATGCCCAAGATTACTATCCGAGTGCCGGCGGTGGGTTGGTTCAAATAGCCTTGGTATCACCTCATTATGTCCGGTCGTGATGGTCAAGTGGATTAAGGCGTCTTGTACATACCAGTTGCGTTGCTCCTGGGAGTATGGGTTCGAGTCACTTCTGGGGTGTGAGTTTTCAGTTGCATATTGTCCTGGGGACCATTCAGGCTTGTTCGCATTTGTGTTCCTCATGTGTGCCCCAAAGAATGAGGTGATTTGGTAAAATGCTATGCCCAAGATTACTATCCGAGTGCCGGCGGTGGGGTGGTTCAAATAGGCTCGGCTATCACCTCATTATGTCCGGTGGTGATGGTCAAGTGGATTAAGGCGTCTTGTACATACCAGTTGCGTTGCTCCTGGGAGTATGGGTTCGAGTCACTTCTGGGGTGTGAGTTTTCAGTTGCATATTGTCCTGGGGACCATTCTTGCTTGTTCACATTTGTGTTCCTCACGTGTGCCCCAAAGAATGAGGTGATTTGGTAAAATGCTATGCCCACGATTACTATCCGAGTGCCGGCGGTGGGGTGGTTCAAATAGCCTCGGCTATCACCTCATTATGTCCGGTCGTGATGGTCAAGTGGATTAAGGCGTCTTGTACATACCAGTTGCGTTGCTCCTGGGAGTATGGGTTCGAGTCACTTCTGGGGTGTGAGTTTTCAGTTGCATATTGTCCTGGGGACCATTCAGGCTTGTTCGCATTTGTGTTCCTCACGTGTGCCCAAAAGAATGAGGTGATTTGGTAAAATGCTATGCCCAAGATTACTATCCGAGTGCCGGCGGTGGGGTGGTTCAAATAGCCTCGGCTATCACCTCATTATGTCCGGTCGAGATGGTCAAGTGGATTGGGGCGTCTTGTACATACCAGTTGCGTTGCTCCTGGGAGTATGGGTTCGAGTCACTTCTGGGGTGTGAGTTTTCAGTTGCATATTGTCCTGGGGACCATTCAGGCTTGTTTGCATTTGTGTTCCTCACGTGTGCCCCAAAGAATGAGGTGATTTGGTAAAATGCTATGCCCAAGATTACTATCCGAGTGCCGGCGGTGGGGTGGTTCAAATAGCCTCGGCTATCACCTTATTATGTCCGGTCGTGATGGTCAAGTGGATTAAGGCGTCTTGTACATACCAGTTGCGTTGCTCCTGGGAGTATGGGTTCGAGTCACTTCTGGGGTGTGAGTTTTTCAGTTGCATATTGTCCTGGGGACCATTCAGGCTTGTTTGCATTTGTGTTCCTCACGTGTGCCCCAAAGAATGAGGTGATTTGGTAAAATGCTATGCCCAAGATTACTATCCGAGTGCCGGCGGTGGGGTGGTTCAAATAGCCTCGGCTATCACCTTATTATGTCCGGTCGTGATGGTCAAGTGGATTAAGGCGTCTTGTACATACCAGTTGCGTTGCTCCTGGGAGTATGGGTTCGAGTCACTTCTGGGGTGTGAGTTTTCAGTTGCATATTGTCCTGGGGACCATTCAGGCTTGTTCGCATTTGTGTTCCTCACGTGTGCCCCAAAGAATGAGGTGATTTGGTAAAATGCTATGCCCAAGATTACTATCCGAGTGCCAGCGGTGGGGTGGTTCAAATAGCCTCGGCTATCACCTCATTATATCCGGTCGAGATGGTCAAGTGGATTGGGGCGTCTTGTACATACCAGTAGCGTTGCTCCTTGGAGTATGGGTTCGAGTCACTTCTGGGGTGTGAGTTTTCAGTTGCATATTGTCCTGGGGACCATTCAGGCTTGTTCGCATTTTGTTCCTCACGTGTGCCCCAAAGAATGAGGTGATTTGGTAAAATGCTATGCCCAAGATTACTATCCGAGTGCCGGCGGTGGGGTGGTTCAAATAGCCTCGGCTATCACCTCATTATGTCCGGTCGTGATGGTCAAGTGGGTTAAGGCGTCTTGTACATACCAGTTGCGTTGCTCCTGGGAGTATGAGTACGAGTCACTTCTGGGGTGTGAGTTTTCAGTTGCATATTGTCCTGGGGACCATTCTCGCTTGTTCACATTTGTGTTCCTCACATGTGCCCCAAAGAATGAGGTGATTTGGTAAAATGCTATGCCCAAGATTACTATCCGAGTGCCGGCGGTGGGGTGGTTCAAATAGCCTCGGCTATCACCTCATTATGTCCGGTCGAGATGGTCAAGTGGATTGGGGCGTCTTGTACATACCAGTTGCGTTGCTCCTGGGAGTATGGGTTCGAGTCACTTCTGGGGTGTGAGTTTTCAGTTGCATATTGTCCTGGGGACCATTCAGGCTTGTTCGCATTTGTGTTCCTCACGTGTGCCCCAAAGAATGAGGTGATTTGGTAAAATGCTATGCCCAAGATTACTATCCGAGTGCCGGCGGTGGGGTGGTTCAAATAGCCTCGGCTATCACCTCATTATGTCCGGTCGTGATGGTCAAGTGGGTTAAGGCGTCTTGTACATACCAGTTGCGTTGCTCCTGGGAGTATGGGTTCGAGTCACTTCTGGGGTGTGAGTTTTCAGTTGCATATTGTCCTGGGGACCATTCAGGCTTGTTCGCATTTGTGTTCCTCACGTGTGCCCCAAAGAATGAGGTGATTTGGTAAAATGCTATGCCCAAGATTACTATCCGAGTGCCGGCGGTGGGGTGGTTCAAATAGCCTCGGCTATCACCTCATTATGTCCAGTCGTGATGGTCAAGTGGATTAAGGCGTCTTGTACATACCAGTTGCGTTGCTCCTGGGAGTATGGGTTCGAGTCACTTCTGGGGTGTGAGTTTTCAGTTGCATATTGTCCTGGGGACCATTCAGGCTTGTTCGCATTTGTGTTCCTCACGTGTGCCCCAAAGAATGAGGTGATTTGGTAAAATGCTATGCCCAAGATTACTATCCGAGTGCCGGCGGTGGGGTGGTTCAAATAGCCTCGGCTATCACCTCATTATGTCCGGTCGTGATGGTCAAGTGGATTAAGGCGTCTTGTACATACCAGTTGCGTTGCTCCTGGGAGTATGGGTTCGAGTCACTTCTGGGGTGTGAGTTTTCAGTTGCATATTGTCCTGGGGACCATTCAGGCTTGTTCGCATTTGTGTTCCTCACGTGTGCCCCAAAGAATGAGGTGATTTGGTAAAATGCTATGCCCAAGATTACTATCCGAGTGCCGGCGGTGGGGTGGTTCAAATAGCCTCGGCTATCACCTCATTATGTCCGGTCGTGATGGTCAAGTGGATTAAGGCGTCT
The DNA here is from genome assembly GCF_040958095.1 of Procambarus clarkii. Classification (NCBI taxonomy): domain Eukaryota; kingdom Metazoa; phylum Arthropoda; class Malacostraca; order Decapoda; family Cambaridae; genus Procambarus; species Procambarus clarkii. The sequence continues at coordinate 10,579,472 of NC_091160.1, read as the reverse complement.
TGTACATACCAGTTGCGTTGCTCCTGGGAGTATGGGTTCGAGTCACTTCTGGGGTGTGAGTTTTCAGTTGCATATTGTCCTGGGGACCATTCAGGCTTGTTCGCATTTGTGTTCCTCACGTGTGCCCCAAAGAATGAGGTGATTTGGTAAAATGCTATGCCCAAGATTACTATCCGAGTGCCGGCGGTGGGGTGGTTCAAATAGCCTCGGCTATCACCTCATTATGTCCGGTCGTGATGGTCAAGTGGATTAAGGCGTCTTGTACATACCAGTTGCGTTGCTCCTGGGAGTATGGGTTCGAGTCACTTCTGGGGTGTGAGTTTTCAGTTGCATATTGTCCTGGGGACCATTCAGGCTTGTTCGCATTTGTGTTCCTCACGTGTGCCCCAAAGAATGAGGTGATTTGGTAAAATGCTATGCCCAAGATTACTATCCGAGTGCCGGCGGTGGGGTGGTTCAAATAGCCTCGGCTATCACCTCATTATGTCCGGTCGTGATGGTCAAGTGGATTAAGGCATCTTGTACATACCAGTTGCGTTGCTCCTGGGAGTATGGGTTCGAGTCACTTCTGGGGTGTGAGTTTTCAGTTGCATATTGTCCTGGGGACCATTCAGGCTTGTTCGCATTTGTGTTCCTCACGTGTGCCCCAAAGAATGAGGTGATTTGGTAAAATGCTATGCCCAAGATTACTATCCGAGTGCCGGCGGTGGGGTGGTTCAAATAGCCTCGGCTATCACCTCATTATGTCCGGTCGTGATGGTCAAGTGGATTAAGGCGTCTTGTACATACCAGTTGCGTTGCTCCTGGGAGTATGGGTTCGAGTCACTTCTGGGGTGTGAGTTTTCAGTTGCATATTGTCCTGGGGACCATTCAGGCTTGTTCGCATTTGTGTTCCTCACGTGTGCCCCAAAGAATGAGGTGATTTGGTAAAATGCTATGCCCAAGATTACTATCCGAGTGCCGGCGGTGGGGTGGTTCAAATAGCCTCGGCTATCACCTCATTATGTCCGGTCGTGATGGTCAAGTGGATTAAGGCGTCTTGTACATACCAGTTGCGTTGCTCCTGGGAGTATGGGTTCGAGTCACTTCTGGGGTGTGAGTTTTCAGTTGCATATTGTCCTGGGGACCATTCAGGCTTGTTCGCATTTGTGTTCCTCACGTGTGCCCCAAAGAATGAGGTGATTTGGTAAAATGCTATGCCCAAGATTACTATCCGAGTGCCGGCGGTGGGGTGGTTCAAATAGCCTCGGCTATCACCTCATTATGTCCGGTCGTGATGGTCAAGTGGATTAAGGCGTCTTGTACATACCAGTTGCGTTGCTCCTGGGAGTATGGGTTCGAGTCACTTCTGGGGTGTGAGTTTTCAGTTGCATATTGTCCTGGGGACCATTCAGGCTTGTTCGCATTTGTGTTCCTCACGTGTGCCCCAAAGAATGAGGTGATTTGGTAAAATGCTATGCCCAAGATTACTATCCGAGTGCCGGCGGTGGGGTGGTTCAAATAGCCTCGGCTATCACCTCATTATGTCCGGTCGTGATGGTCAAGTGGATTAAGGCGTCTTGTACATACCAGTTGCGTTGCTCCTGGGAGTATGGGTTCGAGTCACTTCTGGGGTGTGAGTTTTCAGTTGCATATTGTCCTGGGGACCATTCAGGCTTGTTCGCATTTGTGTTCCTCACGTGTGCCCCAAAGAATGAGGTGATTTGGTAAAATGCTATGCCCAAGATTACTATCCGAGTGCCGGCGGTGGGGTGGTTCAAATAGCCTCGGCTATCACCTCATTATGTCCGGTCGTGATGGTCAAGTGGATTAAGGCGTCTTGTACATACCAGTTGCGTTGCTCCTGGGAGTATGGGTTCGAGTCACTTCTGGGGTGTGAGTTTTCAGTTGCATATTGTCCTGGGGACCATTCAGGCTTGTTCACATTTGTGTTCCTCACGTGTGCCCCAAAGAATGAGGTGATTTGGTAAAATGCTATGCCCAAGATTACTATCCGAGTGCCGGCGGTGGGGTGGTTCAAATAGCCTCGGCTATCACCTCATTATGTCCGGTCGTGATGGTCAAGTGGATTAAGGCGTCTTGTACATACCAGTTGCGTTGCTCCTGGGAGTATGGGTTCGAGTCACTTCTGGGGTGTGAGTTTTCAGTTGCATATTGTCCTGGGGACCATTCAGGCTTGTTCGCATTTGTGTTCCTCACGTGTGCCCCAAAGAATGAGGTGATTTGGTAAAATGCTATGCCCAAGATTACTATCCGAGTGCCGGCGGTGGGGTGGTTCAAATAGCCTCGGCTATCACCTCATTATGTCCGGTCGTGATGGTCAAGTGGATTAAGTCTTGTACATACCAGTTGCGTTGCTCCTGGGAGTATGGGTTCGAGTCACTTCTGGGGTGTGAGTTTTCAGTTGCATATTGTCCTGGGGACCATTCAGGCTTGTTCGCATTTGTGTTCCTCACGTGTGCCCCAAAGAATGAGGTGATTTGGTAAAATGCTATGCCCAAGATTACTATCCGAGTGCCGGCGGTGGGGTGGTTCAAATAGCCTCGGCTATCACCTCATTATGTCCGGTCGTGATGGTCAAGTGGATTAAGGCGTCTTGTACATACCAGTTGCGTTGCTCCTGGGAGTATGGGTTCGAGTCACTTCTGGGGTGTGAGTTTTCAGTTGCATATTGTCCTGGGGACCATTCAGGCTTGTTCGCATTTGTGTTCCTCACGTGTGCCCCAAAGAATGAGGTGATTTGGTAAAATGCTATGCCCAAGATTACTATCCGAGTGCCGGCGGTGGGGTGGTTCAAATAGCCTCGGCTATCACCTCATTATGTCCGGTCGTGATGGTCAAGTGGATTAAGGCGTCTTGTACATACCAGTTGCGTTGCTCCTGGGAGTATGGGTTCGAGTCACTTCTGGGGTGTGAGTTTTCAGTTGCATATTGTCCTGGGGACCATTCAGGCTTGTTCGCATTTGTGTTCCTCACGTGTGCCCCAAAGAATGAGGTGATTTGGTAAAATGCTATGCCCAAGATTACTATCCGAGTGCCGGCGGTGGGGTGGTTCAAATAGCCTCGGCTATCACCTCATTATGTCCGGTCGTGATGGTCAAGTGGATTAAGGCGTCTTGTACATACCAGTTGCGTTGCTCCTGGGAGTATGGGTTCGAGTCACTTCTGGGGTGTGAGTTTTCAGTTGCATATTGTCCTGGGGACCATTCAGGCTTGTTCGCATTTGTGTTCCTCACGTGTGCCCCAAAGAATGAGGTGATTTGGTAAAATGCTATGCCCAAGATTACTATCCGAGTGCCGGCGGTGGGGTGGTTCAAATAGCCTCGGCTATCACCTCATTATGTCCGGTCGTGATGGTCAAGGGATTAAGGCGTCTTGTACATACCAGTTGCGTTGCTCCTGGGAGTATGGGTTCGAGTCACTTCTGGGGTGTGAGTTTTCAGTTGCATATTGTCCTGGGGACCATTCAGGCTTGTTCGCATTTGTGTTCCTCACGTGTGCCCCAAAGAATGAGGTGATTTGGTAAAATGCTATGCCCAAGATTACTATCCGAGTGCCGGCGGTGGGGTGGTTCAAATAGCCTCGGCTATCACCTCATTATGTCCGGTCGTGATGGTCAAGTGGATTAAGGCGTCTTGTACATACCAGTTGCGTTGCTCCTGGGAGTATGGGTTCGAGTCACTTCTGGGGTGTGAGTTTTCAGTTGCATATTGTCCTGGGGACCATTCAGGCTTGTTCGCATTTGTGTTCCTCACGTGTGCCCCAAAGAATGAGGTGATTTGGTAAAATGCTATGCCCAAGATTACTATCCGAGTGCCGGCGGTGGGGTGGTTCAAATAGCCTCGGCTATCACCTCATTATGTCCGGTCGTGATGGTCAAGTGGATTAAGGCGTCTTGTACATACCAGTTGCGTTGCTCCTGGGAGTATGGGTTCGAGTCACTTCTGGGGTGTGAGTTTTCAGTTGCATATTGTCCTGGGGACCATTCAGGCTTGTTCGCATTTGTGTTCCTCACGTGTGCCCCAAAGAATGAGGTGATTTGGTAAAATGCTATGCCCAAGATTACTATCCGAGTGCCGGCGGTGGGGTGGTTCAAATAGCCTCGGCTATCACCTCATTATGTCCGGTCGTGATGGTCAAGTGGATTAAGGCATCTTGTACATACCAGTTGCGTTGGTCCTGGGAGTATGGGTTCGAGTCACTTCTGGGGTGTGAGTTTTCAGTTGCATATTGTCCTGGGGACCATTCAGGCTTGTTCGCATTTGTGTTCCTCACGTGTGCCCCAAAGAATGAGGTGATTTGGTAAAATGCTATGCCCAAGATTACTATCCGAGTGCCGGCGGTGGGGTGGTTCAAATAGCCTCGGCTATCACCTCATTATGTCCGGTCGAGATGGTCAAGTGGATTGGGGCGTCTTGTACATACCAGTTGCGTTGCTCCTGGGAGTATGGGTTCGAGTCACTTCTAGGGTGTGAGTTTTCAGTTGCATATTGTCCTGGGGACCATTCAGGCTTGTTCGCATTTGTGTTCCTCACGTGTGCCGCAAAGAATGAGGTGATTTGGTAAAATGCTATGCCCAAGATTACTATCCGAGTGCCGGCGGTGGGGTGGTTCAAATAGCCTCGGCTATCACCTCATTATGTCCGGTCGTGATGGTCAAGTGGGTTAAGGCGTCTTGTACATACCAGTTGCGTTGCTCCTGGGAGTATGGGTACGAGTCACTTCTGGGGTGTGAGTTTTCAGTTGCATATTGTCCTGGGGACCATTCTTGCTTGTTCACATTTGTGTTCCTCACATGTGCCCCAAAGAATGAGGTGATTTGGTAAAATGCTATGCCCAAGATTACTATCCGAGTGCCAGCGGTGGGGTGGCTCAAATAGCCTCGGCTATCACCTCATTATGTCTGGTCGTGATGGTCAAGTGGATTAAGGCATCTTGTACATACCAGTTGCGTTGCTCCTGGGAGTATGGGTTCGAGTCACTTCTGGGGTGTGAGTTTTCAGTTGCATATTGTCCTGGGGACCATTCAGGCTTGTTCGCATTTGTGTTCCTCACGTGTGCCCCAAAGAATGAGGTGATTTGGTAAAATGCTATGCCCAAGATTACTATCCGAGTGCCGGCGGTGGGGTGGTTCAAATAGCCTCGGCTGTCACCTCATTATGTCCGGTCATGATGGTCAAGTGGATTAAGGCGTCTTGTACATACCAGTTGCGTTGCTCCTGGGAGTATGGGTTCGAGTCACTTCTGGGGTGTGAGTTTTCAGTTGCATATTGTCCTGGGGACCATTCAGGCTTGTTCGCATTTGTGTTCCTCACGTGTGCCCCAAAGAATGAGGTGATTTGGTAAAATGCTATGCCCAAGATTACTATCCCAGTGCCGGCGGTGGGGTGGTTCAAATAGCCTCGGTTATCACCTCATTATGTCCGGTCGTGATGGTCAAGTGGATTAAGGCGTCTTGTACATACCAGTTGCGTTGCTCCTGGGAGTATGGGTTCGAGTCACTTCTGGGGTGTGAGTTTTCAGTTGCATATTGTCCTGGGGACCATTCAGGCTTGTTCGCATTTGTGTTCCTCACGTGTGCCCCAAAGAATGAGGTGATTTGGTAAAATGCTATGCCCAAGATTACTATCCGAGTGCCGGCGGTGGGGTGGTTCAAATAGCCTCGGCTATCACCTCATTATGTCCAGTCGTGATGGTCAAGTGGATTAAGGCGTCTTGTACATACCAGTTGTGTTGCTCCTGGGAGTATGGGTTCGAGTCACTTCTGGGGTGTGAGTTTTCAGTTGCATGTTGTCCTGGGGACCATTCAGGCTTGTTCGCATTTGTGTTCCTCACGTGTGCCCCAAAGAATGAGGTGATTTGGTAAAATGCTATGCCCAAGATTACTATCCGAGTGCCGGCGGTGGGGTGGTTCAAATAGCCTCGGCTATCACCTCATTATGTCCGGTCGTGATGGTCAAGTGGATTAAGGCATCTTGTACATACCAGTTGCGTTGGTCCTGGGAGTATGGGTTCGAGTCACTTCTGGGGTGTGAGTTTCCAGTTGCATATTGTCCTGGGGACCATTCAGGCTTGTTCGCATTTGTGTTCCTCACGTGTGCCCCAAAGAATGAGGTGATTTGGTAAAATGCTATGCCCAAGATTACTATCCGAGTGCCGGCGGTGGGGTGGTTCAAATAGCCTCGGCTATCACCTCATTATGTCCGGTCGAGATGGTCAAGTGGATTGGGGCGTCTTGTACATACCAGTTGCGTTGCTCCTGGGAGTATGGGTTCGAGTCACTTCTGGGGTGTGAGTTTTCAGTTGCATATTGTCCTGGGGACCATTCAGGCTTGTTCGCATTTGTGTTCCTCACGTGTGCCCCAAAGAATGAGGTGATTTGGTAAAATGCTATGCCCAAGATTACTATCCGAGTGCCGGCGGTGGGGTGGTTCAAATAGCCTCGGCTATCACCTCATTATGTCCAGTCGTGATGGTCAAGTGGATTAAGGCGTCTTGTACATACCAGTTGTGTTGCTCCTGGGAGTATGGGTTCGAGTCACTTCTGGGGTGTGAGTTTTCAGTTGCATGTTGTCCTGGGGACCATTCAGGCTTGTTCGCATTTGTGTTCCTCACGTGTGCCCCAAAGAATGAGGTGATTTGGTAAAATGCTATGCCCAAGATTACTATCCGAGTGCCGGCGGTGGGGTGGTTCAAATAGCCTCGGCTATCACCTCATTATGTCCGGTCGTGATGGTCAAGTGGATTAAGGCGTCTTGTACATACCAGTTGCGTTGCTCCTGGGAGTATGGGTTCGAGTCACTTCTGGGGTGTGAGTTTTCAGTTGCATATTGTCCTGGGGACCATTCAGGCTTGTTCGCATTTGTGTTCCTCACGTGTGCCCCAAAGAATGAGGTGATTTGGTAAAATGCTATGCCCAAGATTACCAGCCGAGTGCCGGCGGTGGGGTGGTTCAAATAGCCTCGGCTATCACCTCATTATGTCCATTCGTGATGGTCAAGCGGATTAAGGCGTCTTGTACATACCAGTTGTGTTGCTCCTGGGAGTATGGGTTCGAGTCACTTCTAGGGTGTGAGTTTTCAGTTGCATATTGTCCTGGGGACCATTCAGGCTTGTTCGCATTAGTGTTCCTCACGTGTGCCCCAAAGAATGAGGTGATTTGGTAAAATGCTATGCCCAAGATTACTATCCGAGTGCCAGCGGTGGGGTGGTTCAAATAGCCTCGGCTATCACCTCATTATGTCCGGTCGTGATGGTCAAGTGGGTTAAGGCGTCTTGTACATACCAGTTGCGTTGCTCCTGGGAGTATGGATACGAGTCACTTCTGGGGTGTGAGTTTTCAGTTGCATATTGTCCTGGGGCCCATTCTCGCTTGTTCACATTTGTGTTCCTCACATGTGCCCCAAAGAATGAGGTGATTTGGTAAAATGCTATGCCCAAGATTACTATCCGAGTGCCGGCGGTGGGGTGGTTCAAATAGCCACGGCTGTCACCTCATTATGTCCGGTCGTGATGGTCAAGTGGATTAAGGCGTCTTGTACATACCAGTTGCGTTGCTCCTGGGAGTATGGGTTCGAGTCACTTCTGGGGTGTGAGTTTTCAGTTGCATATTGTCCTGGGGACCATTCAGGCTTGTTCGCATTTGTGTTCCTCACGTGTGCCCCAAAGAATGAGGTGATTTGGTAAAATGCTATGCCCAAGATTACTATCCGAGTGCCGGCGGTGGGGTGGTTCAAATAGCCTCGGCTATCACCTCATTATGTCCGGTCGTGATGGTCAAGTGGATTAAGGCATCTTGTACATACCAGTTGCGTTGGTCCTGGGAGTATGGGTTCGAGTCACTTCTGGGGTGTGAGTTTTCAGTTGCATATTGTCCTGGGGACCATTCAGGCTTGTTCGCATTTGTGTTCCTCACGTGTGCCCCAAAGAATGAGGTGATTTGGTAAAATGCTATGCCCAAGATTACTATCCGAGTGCCGGCGGTGGGGTGGTTCAAATAGCCTCGGCTATCACCTCATTATGTCCGGTCGAGATGGTCAAGTGGATTGGGGCGTCTTGTACATACCAGTTGCGTTGCTCCTGGGAGTATGGGTTCGAGTCACTTCTAGGGTGTGAGTTTTCAGTTGCATATTGTCCTGGGGACCATTCAGGCTTGTTCGCATTTGTGTTCCTCACGTGTGCCGCAAAGAATGAGGTGATTTGGTAAAATGCTATGCCCAAGATTACTATCCGAGTGCCGGCGGTGGGGTGGTTCAAATAGCCTCGGCTATCACCTCATTATGTCCGGTCGTGATGGTCAAGTGGGTTAAGGCGTCTTGTACATACCAGTTGCGTTGCTCCTGGGAGTATGGGTACGAGTCACTTCTGGGGTGTGAGTTTTCAGTTGCATATTGTCCTGGGGACCATTCTTGCTTGTTCACATTTGTGTTCCTCACATGTGCCCCAAAGAATGAGGTGATTTGGTAAAATGCTATGCCCAAGATTACTATCCGAGTGCCAGCGGTGGGGTGGCTCAAATAGCCTCGGCTATCACCTCATTATGTCTGGTCGTGATGGTCAAGTGGATTAAGGCATCTTGTACATACCAGTTGCGTTGCTCCTGGGAGTATGGGTTCGAGTCACTTCTGGGGTGTGAGTTTTCAGTTGCATATTGTCCTGGGGACCATTCAGGCTTGTTCGCATTTGTGTTCCTCACGTGTGCCCCAAAGAATGAGGTGATTTGGTAAAATGCTATGCCCAAGATTACTATCCGAGTGCCGGCGGTGGGGTGGTTCAAATAGCCTCGGCTGTCACCTCATTATGTCCGGTCATGATGGTCAAGTGGATTAAGGCGTCTTGTACATACCAGTTGCGTTGCTCCTGGGAGTATGGGTTCGAGTCACTTCTGGGGTGTGAGTTTTCAGTTGCATATTGTCCTGGGGACCATTCAGGCTTGTTCGCATTTGTGTTCCTCACGTGTGCCCCAAAGAATGAGGTGATTTGGTAAAATGCTATGCCCAAGATTACTATCCGAGTGCCGGCGGTGGGGTGGTTCAAATAGCCTCGGTTATCACCTCATTATGTCCGGTCGTGATGGTCAAGTGGATTAAGGCGTCTTGTACATACCAGTTGCGTTGCTCCTGGGAGTATGGGTTCGAGTCACTTCTGGGGTGTGAGTTTTCAGTTGCATATTGTCCTGGGGACCATTCAGGCTTGTTCGCATTTGTGTTCCTCACGTGTGCCCCAAAGAATGAGGTGATTTGGTAAAATGCTATGCCCAAGATTACTATCCGAGTGCCGGCGGTGGGGTGGTTCAAATAGCCTCGGCTATCACCTCATTATGTCCAGTCGTGATGGTCAAGTGGATTAAGGCGTCTTGTACATACCAGTTGTGTTGCTCCTGGGAGTATGGGTTCGAGTCACTTCTGGGGTGTGAGTTTTCAGTTGCATGTTGTCCTGGGGACCATTCAGGCTTGTTCGCATTTGTGTTCCTCACGTGTGCCCCAAAGAATGAGGTGATTTGGTAAAATGCTATGCCCAAGATTACTATCCGAGTGCCGGCGGTGGGGTGGTTCAAATAGCCTCGGCTATCACCTCATTATGTCCGGTCGTGATGGTCAAGTGGATTAAGGCGTCTTGTACATACCAGTTGCGTTGCTCCTGGGAGTATGGGTTCGAGTCACTTCTGGGGTGTGAGTTTTCAGTTGCATATTGTCCTTGGGACCATTCAGGCTTGTTCGCATTTGTGTTCCTCACGTGTGCCCCAAAGAATGAGGTGATTTGGTAAAATGCTATGCCCAAGATTACCAGCCGAGTGCCGGCGGTGGGGTGGTTCAAATAGCCTCGGCTATCACCTCATTATGTCCATTCGTGATGGTCAAGTGGATTAAGGCGTCTTGTACATACCAGTTGTGTTGCTCCTGGGAGTATGGGTTCGAGTCACTTCTAGGGTGTGAGTTTTCAGTTGCATATTGTCCTGGGGACCATTCAGGCTTGTTCGCATTTGTGTTCCTCACGTGTGCCCCAAAGAATGAGGTGATTTGGTAAAATGCTATGCGCAAGATTACTATCCGAGTGCCGGCGGTGGGGTGGTTCAAATAGCCTCGGCTATCACCTCATTATGTCCGGTCGTGATGGTCAAGTGGATTAAGGCGTCTTGTACATACCAGTTGCATTGCTCCTGGGAGTATGGGTTCGAGTCACTTCTGGGGTGTGAGTTTTCAGTTGCATATTGTCCTGGGGACCATTCAGGCTTGTTCGCATTTGTGTTCCTCACGTGTGCCCCAAAGAATGAGGTGATTTGGTAAAATGCTATGCCCAAGATTACTATCCGAGTGCCGGCGGTGGGGTGGTTCAAATAGCCTTGGCTATCACCTCATTATGTCCGGTCGTGATGGTCAAGTGGATTAAGGCGTCTTGTACATACCAGTTGCGTTGCTCCTGGGAGTATGGGTTCGAGTCACTTCTGGGGTGTGAGTTTTCAGTTGCATATTGTCCTGGGGACCATTCAGGCTTGTTCGCATTTGTGTTCCTCACGTGTGCCCCAAAGAATGAGGTGATTTGGTAAAATGCTATGCCCAAGATTACTATCCGAGTGCCGGCGGTGGGGTGGTTCAAATAGCCTCGGCTATCACCTCATTATGTCCGGTCGTGATGGTCAAGTGGGTTAAGGCGTCTTGTACATACCAGTTGCGTTGCTCCTGGGAGTATGGGTACGAGTCACTTCTGGGGTGTGAGTTTTCAGTTGCATATTGTCCTGGGGACCATTCTTGCTTGTTCACATTTGTGTTCCTCACATGTGCCCCAAAGAATGAGGTGATTTGGTAAAATGCTATGCCCAAGATTACTATCCGAGTGCCGGCGGTGGGGTGGTTCAAATAGCCTCGGCTATCACCTCATTATGTCCAGTCGTGATGGTCAAGTGGATTAAGGCGTCTTGTACATACCAGTTGCGTTGCTCCTGGGAGTATGGGTTCGAGTCACTTCTGGGGTGTGAGTTTTCAGTTGCATATTGTCCTGGGGACCATTCAGGCTTGTTCGCATTTGTGTTCCTCACGTGTGCCCCAAAGAATGAGGTGATTTGGTAAAATGCTATGCCCAAGATTACTATCCGAGTGCCGGCGGTGGGGTGGTTCAAATAGCCTCGGCTATCACCTCATTATGTCCAGTCGTGATGGTCAAGTGGATTAAGGCGTCTTGTACATACCAGTTGCGTTGCTCCTGGGAGTTTGGGTTCGAGTCACTTCTGGGGTGTGAGTTTTCAGTTGCATATTGTCCTGGGGACCATTCAGGCTTGTTCGCATTTGTGTTCCTCACGTGTGCCCCAAAGAATGAGGTGATTTGGTAAAATGCTATGCCCAAGATTACTATCCGAGTACCGGCGGTGGGGTGGTTCAAATAGCCTCGGCTATCACCTCATTATGTCCGGTCGTTATGGTCAAGTGGATTAAGGCGTCTTGTACATTTTCAGTTATATCGTACTAAGACTAGGGAAAGGATAGGTCCATTAAAAACTGAGACAGGTCAAATAACAGATAGTGATGAAGAGATGAGTAGTATTTTTAATAAATATTTTGTATCTGTATTTACTAAAGAGGAACTTAACAATATGCCTTCAGCTGAACAAGTCTATGTGGGTGGGGACGAGGACAGGTTGACGAGTTTAGCAGTTACCAGGGAGGATGTTCTTAAACAAATAGTAAAACTCAAACCAAACAAATCCCCAGGGCCGGATGAAGTGTTTGCCAGGGTGCTTAAAGAATGCAAAGAGGAGCTTTGTGACCCACTGTCAACCATATTTAATAAATCAATAGAGTCAGGCAGAGTGCCAGAGTTTTGGAAAGTTGCTAATGTGATACCAGTTTTTAAGAAAGGAGATAGATCACTTGCGTCTAACTATCGACCAATTAGCCTAACGTCTATTGTGGGAAAGTTACTCGAATCTATAATAGCAAATAAAATTCGTCTTCATCTTGAAAAACATAAATTAATAATTGAGTCTCAACATGGTTTTATAAATGGCCGTTCATGTTTAACAAATTTGTTATCTTTTTATTCTAGCATTGTTGAGGCAGTTGATAGTGGTAAGGATTGCGATGTTGTATACCTTGACTTTAGCAAAGCTTTTGATACAGTGCCACATGAAAGACTGATTAAAAAGATAGAGTCTCATGGTATTGGGGGTGCTATATTAAGCTGGATTAGGGCATGGCTATACCAAAGGAAACAGAGAGTTAGTATAAATGGAATCAAGTCAGAGTGGGAAAATGTTGTAAGTGGAGTGCCTCAAGGCTCTGTCCTGGGACCTCTGTTGTTTATAATATATATATAAATGATTTAGATTCAGGTTTGAGTAGCAACATTGGCAAATTTGCCGATGATACGAAAATCGGTAGGGAAATTAATTCGGAGGAGGACTCACTATCACTTCAAGTTGATCTAGATAGGGTTTTGAAATGGTCAAAGGATTGGCAGATGCAGTTTAATGCTGATAAATGTAAAGTTCTGAGGTTAGGTAATGATGATAGAGTTACAAGATACGAGCTAGATGGTGTTGTGATTGCGAAGTCGGATTGCGAAAGGGATCTGGGAGTTATGATTAGTAAGAATTTAAAACAAAAGGATCAATGCATAAATGTTCGTAATAAGGCAAATCGGACACTTGGATTTATTAATCGCAGCGTTAGTAACAAGAAACCTGGTGTGGTTCTCAAGCTATATCTTGCTCTAGTTAGGCCCCATTTAGATTATGCAGTTCAGTTTTGGTCGCCATATTATAGAATGGATATAAATTCACTTGAACGTGTCCAGCGTAGGATGACTAAGTTAATTCCCCAAATTAGAAATCTTTCATATGAAGAAAGATTAACAAAGCTTAAGTTGCATTCACTGGAAAGGCGAAGAGTTACGGGCGACATGATAGAGGTTTACAAGTGGGTGAATGGACATAACAAGGGAGATATTAATAGGGTATTAAAAGTATCAACACAGGACAGAACACGAAACAATGGGTATAAATTGGATAAGTTTAGATTTAGGAAAGACTTGGGTAAATACTGGTTCAGTAACAGGGTTGTTGATTTGTGGAACCAATTGCCGCGTAACGTGGTGGAGGTGGGGTCCCTCGATTGTTTCAAGCGCGGGTTGGACAAGTATATGAGTGGGATTGGGTGGTTATAGAATAGGAGCTGCCTCGAATGGGCCAATAGGCCTTCTGCAGTTACCTTTGTTCTTATGTTCTTATGTTCTTACATACCAGTTGCGTTGCTCCTGGGAGTATGGGTTCGAGTCACTTCTGGGGTGTGAGTTTTCAGTTGCATGTTGTCCTGGGGACCATTCAGGCTTGTTCGCATTTGTGTTCCTCACGTGTGCCCCAAAGAATGAGGTGATTTGGTAAAATGCTATGCCCAAGATTACTATCCGAGTGCCGGCGGTGGGGGTGGTTCAAATAGCCTCGGCTATCACCTCATTATGTCCGGTCGTGATGGTCAAGTGGATTAAGGCGTCTTGTACATACCAGTTGCGTTGCTCCTGGGAGTATGGGTTCGAGTCACTTCTGGGGTGTGAGTTTTCAGTTGCATATTGTCCTGGGGACCATTCAGGCTTGTTCGCATTTGTGTTCCTCACGTGTGCCCCAAAGAATGAGGTGATTTGGTAAAATGCTATGCCCAAGATTACTATCCGAGTGCCGGCGGTGGGGTGGTTCAAATAGCCTCGGCTATCACCTCATTATGTCCATTCGTGATGGTCAAGTGGATTAAGGCGTCTTGTACATACCAGTTGTGTTGCTCCTGGGAGTATGGGTTCGAGTCACTTCTGGGGTGTGAGTTTTCAGTTGCATATTGTCCTGGGGACCATTCAGGCTTGTTCGCATTTGTGTTCCTCACGTGTGCCCCAAAGAATGAGGTGATTTGTTAAAATGCTATGCCCAAGGTTACTATCCGAGTGCCGGCGGTGGGGTGGTTCAAATAGCCTCGGCTATCACCTCATTATGTCCGGTCGTGATGGTCAAGTGGATTAAGGCGTCTTGTACATACCAGTTGCGTTGCTCCTGGGAGTATGGGTTCGAGTCACTTCTGGGGTGTGAGTTTTCAGTTGCATATTGTCCTGGGGACCATTCAGGCTTGTTCGCATTTGTGTTCCTCACGTGTGCCCCAAAGAATGAGGTGATTTGGTAAAATGCTATGCCCAAGATTACTATCCGAGTGCCGGCGGTGGGGTGGTTCAAATAGCCTCGGCTATCACCTCATTATGTCCGGTCGTGATGGTCAAGTGGATTAAGGCGTCTTGTACATACCAGTTGCGTTGCTCCTGGGAGTATGGGTTCGAGTCACTTCTGGGGTGTGAGTTTTCAGTTGCATATTGTCCTGGGGACCATTCAGGCTTGTTCGCATTTGTGTTCCTCACGTGTGCCCCAAAGAATGAGGTGATTTGGTAAAATGCTATGCCCAAGATTACTATCCCAGTGCCGGCGGTGGGGTAGTTCAAATAGCCTCGGCTATCACCTCATTATGTCCGGTCGTGATGGTCAAGTGGATTAAGGCGTCTTGTACATACCAGTTGCGTTGCTCCTGGGAGTATGGGTTCGAGTCACTTCTGGGGTGTGAGTTTTCAGTTACATATTGTCCTGGGGACCATTCAGGCTTGTTCGCATTTGTTTTCCTCACGTGTGCCCCAAAGAATGAGGTGATTTCGTAAAATGCTATGCCCAAGCTTACTATCCGAGTACCGGCGGTGGGGTGGTTCAAATAGCCTCGGCTATCACCTCATTATGTTCGGTCGTTATGGTCAAGTGGATTAAGGCGTCTTGTACATACCAGTTGCGTTGCTCCTGGGAGTATGGGTTCGAGTCACTTCTGGGGTGTGAGTTTTCAGTTGCATGTTGTCCTGGGGACCATTCAGGCTTGTTCGCATTTGTGTTCCTCACGTGTGCCCCAAAGAATGAGGTGATTTGGTAAAATGCTATGCCCAAGATTACTATCCGAGTGCCGGCGGTGGGGTGGTTCAAATAGCCTCGGCTATCACCTCATTATGTCCGGTCGTGATGGTCAAGTGGATTAAGGCGTCTTGTACATACCAGTTGCGTTGCTCCTGGGAGTATGGGTTCGAGTCACTTCTGGGGTGTGAGTTTTCAGTTGCATATTGTCCTGGGGACCATTCAGGCTTGTTCGCATTTGTGTTCCTCACGTGTGCCCCAAAGAATGAGGTGATTTGGTAAAATGCTATTCCCAAGATTACTATCCGAGTGCCGGCGGTGGGGTGGTTCAAATAGCCTCGGCTATCACCTCATTATGTCCATTCGTGATGGTCAAGTGGATTAAGGCGTCTTGTACATACCAGTTGTGTTGCTCCTGGGAGTATGTGTTCGAGTCACTTCTGGGGTGTGAGTTTTCAGTTGCATATTGTCCTGGGGACCATTCAGGCTTGTTCGCATTTGTGTTCCTCACGTGTGCCCCAAAGAATGAGGTGATTTGGTAAAATGCTATGCCCAAGGTTACTATCCGAGTGCCGGCGGTGGGGTGGTTCAAATAGCCTCGGCTATCACCTCATTATGTCCGGTCATTATGGTCAAGTGGATTAAGGCGTCTTGTACATACCAGTTGCGTTGCTCCTGGGAGTATGGGTTCGAGTCACTTCTGGGGTGTGAGTTTTTAGTTGCATGTTGTCCTGGGGACCATTCAGGCTTGTTCGCATTTGTGTTCCTCACGTGTGCCCCAAAGAATGAGGTGATTTGGTAAAATGCTATGCCCAAGATTACTATCCGAGTGCCGGCGGTGGGGTGGTTCAAATAGCCTCAGCTATCACCTCATTATGTCCGGTCGCGATGGTCAAGTGGATTAAGGCGTCTTGTACATACCAGTTGCATTGCTCCTGGGAGTATGGGTTCGAGTCACTTCTGGGGTGTGAGTTTTCAGTTGCATATTGTCCTGGGGACCATTCAGGCTTGTTCGCATTTGTGTTCCTCACGTGTGCCCCAAAGAATGAGGTGATTTGGTAAAATGCTATGCCCAAGATTACTATCCGAGTGCCGGCGGTGGGGTGGTTCAAATAGCCTCGGCTATCACCTCATTATGTCCAGTCGTGATGGTCAAGTGGATTAAGGCGTCTTGTACATACCAGTTGCGTTGCTCCTGGGAGTATGGGTTCGAGTCACTTCTGGGGTGTGAGTTTTCAGTTGCATATTGTCCTGGGGACCATTCAGGCTTGTTCGCATTTGTGTTCCTCACGTGTGCCCCAAAGAATGAGGTGATTTGGTAAAATGCTATGCCCAAGATTACTATCCCAGTGCCGGCGGTGGGGTGGTTCAAATAGCCTCGGCTATCACCTCATTATGTCCGGTCGTGATTGTCAAGTGGATTAAGGCGTCTTGTACATACCAGTTGCGTTGCTCCTGGGAGTATGGGTTCGAGTCACTTCTGGGGTGTGAGTTTTCAGTTACATATTGTCCTGGGGACCATTCAGGCTTGTTCGCATTTGTGTTCCTCACGTGTGCCCCAAAGAATGAGGTGATTTGGTAAAATGCTATGCCCAAGCTTACTATCCGAGTACCGGCGGTGGGGTGGTTCAAATAGCCTCGGCTATCACCTCATTATGTTCGGTCGTTATGGTCAAGTGGATTAAGGCGTCTTGTACATACCAGTTGCGTTGCTCCTGGGAGTATGGGTTCGAGTCACTTCTGGGGTGTGAGTTTTCAGTTGCATGTTGTCCTGGGGACCATTCAGGCTTGTTCGCATTTGTGTTCCTCACGTGTGCCCCAAAGAATGAGGTGATTTGGTAAAATGCTATGCCCAAGATTACTATCCGAGTGCCGGCGGTGGGGTGGTTCAAATAGCCTCGGCTATCACCTCATTATGTCCGGTCGTGATGGTCAAGTGGATTAAGGCGTCTTGTACATACCAGTTGCGTTGCTCCTGGGAGTATGGGTTCGAGTCACTTCTGGGGTGTGAGTTTTCAGTTGCATATTGTCCTGGGGACCATTCAGGCTTGTTCGCATTTGTGTTCCTCACGTGTGCCCCAAAGAATGAGGTGATTTGGTAAAATGCTATGCCCAAGATTACTATCCGAGTGCCGGCGGTGGGGTGGTTCAAATAGCCTCGGCTATCACCTCATTATGTCCATTCGTGATGGTCAAGTGGATTAAGGCGTCTTGTACATACCAGTTGTGTTGCTCCTGGGAGTATGGGTTCGAGTCACTTCTGGGGTGTGAGTTTTCAGTTGCATATTGTCCTGGGGACCATTCAGGCTTGTTCGCATTTGTGTTCCTCACGTGTGCCCCAAAGAATGAGGTGATTTGGTAAAATGCTATGCCCAAGGTTACTATCCGAGTGCCGGCGGTGGGGTGGTTCAAATAGCCTCGGCTATCACCTCATTATGTCCGGTCATTATGGTCAAGTGGATTAAGGCGTCTTGTACATACCAGTTGCGTTGCTCCTGGGAGTATGGGTTCGAGTCACTTCTGGGGTGTGAGTTTTTAGTTGCATGTTGTCCTGGGGACCATTCAGGCTTGTTCGCATTTGTGTTCCTCACGTGTGCCCCAAAGAATGAGGTGATTTGGTAAAATGCTATGCCCAAGATTACTATCCGAGTGCCGGCGGTGGGGTGGTTCAAATTGCCTCGGCTATCACCTCATTATGTCCGGTCGTGATGGTCAAGTGGATTGAGGCGTCTTGTACATACCAGTTGCGTTGCTCCTGGGAGTATGGGTTCGAGTCACTTCTGGGGTGTGAGTTTTCAGTTGCATATTGTCCTGGGGACCATTCAGGCTTGTTCGCATTTGTGTTCCTCACGTGTGCCCCAAAGAATGAGGTGATTTGGTAAAATGCTATGCCCAAGATTACTATCCGAGTGCCGGCAGTGGGGTGGTTCAAATAGCCTCGGCTATCACCTCATTTTGTCCATTCGTGATGGTCAAGTGGATTAAGGCGTCTTGTACATACCAGTTGTGTTGCTCCTGGGAGTATGGGTTCGAGTCACTTCTGGGGTGTGAGTTTTCAGTTGCATATTGTCCTGGGGACCATTCAGGCTTGTTCGCATTTGTGTTCCTCACGTGTGCCCCAAAGAATGAGGTGATTTGGTAAAATGCTATGCCCAAGGTTACTATCCGAGTGCCGGCGGTGGGGTGGTTCAAATAGCCTCGGCTATCACCTCATTATGTCCGGTCGTGATGGTCAAGTGGGTTAAGGCGTCTTGTACATACCAGTTGCGTTGCTCCTGGGAGTATGGGTACGAGTCACTTCTGGGGTGTGAGTTTTCAGTTGCATATTGTCCTGGGGACCATTCTTGCTTGTTCACATTTGTGTTCCTCACATGTGCCCCAAAGAATGAGGTGATTTGGTAAAATGCTATGCCCAAGATTACTATCCGAGTGCTGGCGGTGGGGTGGTTCAAATAGCCTCGGCTATCACCTCATTATGTCTGGTCGTGATGGTCAAGTGGATTAAGGCATCTTGTACATACCAGTTGCGTTGCTCCTGGGAGTATGGGTTCGAGTCACTTCTGGGGTGTGAGTTTTCAGTTGCATATTGTCCTGGTGACCATTCAGGCTTGTTCGCATTTGTGTTCCTCACGTGTGCCCCAAAGAATGAGGTGATTTGGTAAAATGCTATGCCCAAGATTACTATCCGAGTGCCGGCGGTGGGGTGGTTCAAATAGCCTCGGCTGTCACCTCATTATGTCCGGTCATGATGGTCAAGTGGATTAAGGCGTCTTGTACATACCAGTTGCGTTGCTCCTGGGAGTATGGGTTCGAGTCACTTCTGGGGTGTGAGTTTTCAGTTGCATGTTGTCCTGGGGACCATTCAGGCTTGTTCGCATTTGTGTTCCTCACGTGTGCCCCAAAGAATGAGGTGATTTGGTAAAATGCTATGCCCAAGATTACTATACGAGTGCCGGCGGTGGGGTGGTTCAAATAGCCTCGGCTATCACCTCATTATGTCCATTCGTGATGGTCAAGTGGATTAAGGCGTCTTGTACATACCAGTTGTGTTGCTCCTGGGAGTATGGGCTCGAGTCACTTCTAGGGTGTGAGTTTTCAGTTGCATATTGTCCTGGGGACCATTCAGGCTTGTTCGCATTTGTGTTCCTCACGTGTGCCCCAAAGAATGAGGTGATTTGGTAAAATGCTATGCCCAAGATTACTATCCGAGTGCCGGCGGTGGGGTGGTTCAAATAGCCTCGGCTATCACCTCATTATGTCCGGTCATGATGGTCAAGTGGATTAAGGCGTCTTGTACATACCAGTTGCATTGCTCCTGGGAGTATGGGTTCGAGTCACTTCTGGGGTGTGAGTTTTCAGTTGCATATTGTCCTGGGGACCATTCAGGCTTGTTCGCATTTGTGTTCCTCACCTTTGCCCCAAAGAATGAGGTGATTTTTTAAAATGCTATGCCCAAGATTACTATCCGAGTGCCGGCGGTGGGGTGGTTCAAATAGCCTCGGCTGTCACCTCATTATGTCCGGTCGTGATGGTCAAGTGGATTAAGGCGTCTTGTACATACCAGTTGCGTTGCTCCTGGGAGTATGGGTTCGAGTCACTTCTGGGGTGTGAGTTTTCAGTTGCATATTGTCCTGGGGACCATTCAGGCTTGTTCGCATTTGTGTTCCTCACGTGTGCCCCAAAGAATGAGGTGATTTGGTAAAATGCTATGCCCAAGATTACTATCCGAGTGCCGGCGGTGGGGTGGTTCAAATAGCCTCGGCTATCACCTCATTATGTCCCGTCGTGATGGTCAAGTGGATTAAGGCGTCTTGTACATACCAGTTGCGTTGCTCCTGGGAGTATGGGTTCGAGTCACTTCTGGGGTGTGAGTTTTCAGTTGCATATTGTCCTGGGGACCATTCAGGCTTGTTCGCATTTGTGTTCCTCACGTGTGCCCCAAAGAATGAGGTGATTTGGTAAAATGCTATGCCCAAGATTACTATCCGAGTGCCGGCGGTGGGGTGGTTCAAATAGCCTCGGCTATCACCTCATTATGTCCGGTCGTGATGGTCAAGTGGATTAAGGCGTCTTGTACATACCAGTTGCATTGCTCCTGGGAGTATGGGTTCGAGTCACTTCTGGGGTGTGAGTTTTCAGTTGCATATTGTCCTGGGGACCATTCAGGCTTGTTCGCATTTGTGTTCCTCACGTGTGCCCCAAAGAATGAGGTGATTTGGTAAAATGCTATGCCCAAGATTACTATCCGAGTGCCGGCGGTGGGGTGGTTCAAATAGCCTCGGCTATCACCTCATTATGTCCAGTCGTGATGGTCTAGTGGATTAAGGCGTCTTGTACATACCAGTTGCGTTGCTCCTGGGAGTATGGGTTCGAGTCACTTCTGGGGTGTGAGTTTTCAGTTGCATATTGTCCTGGGGACCATTCAGGCTTGTTCGCATTTGTGTTCCTCACGTGTGCCCCAAAGAATGAGGTGATTTGGTAAAATGCTATGCCCAAGATTACTATCCGAGTGCCGGCGGTGGGGTGGTTCAAATAGCCTCGGCTATCACCTCATTATGTCCGGTCGTGATGGTCAAGTGGATTAAGGCGTCTTGTACATACCAGTTGCGTTGCTCCTGGGAGTATGGGTTCGAGTCACTTCTGGGGTGTGAGTTTTCAGTTGCATATTGTCCTGGGGACCATTCAGGCTTGTTCGCATTTGTGTTCCTCACGTGTGCCCCAAAGAATGAGGTGATTTGGTAAAATGCTATGCCCAAGATTACTATTCGAGTGCCGGCGGTGGGGTGGTTCAAATAGCCTCGGCTATTACCTCATTATGTCCATTCGTGATGGTCAAGTGGATTAAGGCGTCTTGTACATACCAGTTGTGTTGCTCCTGGGAGTATGGGTTCGAGTCACTTCTGGGGTGTGAGTTTTCAGTTGCATATTGTCCTGGGGACCATTCAGGCTTGTTCGCATTTGTGTTCCTCACGTGTGCCCCAAAGAATGAGGTGATTTGGTAAAATGCTATGCCCAAGATTACTATCCGAGTGCCGGCGGTGGGGTGGTTCAAATAGCCTTGGCTATCACCTCATTATGTCCGGTCGTGATGGTCAAGTGGGTTAAGGCGTCTTGTACATAACAGTTGCGTTGCTCCTGGGAGTATGGGTACGAGTCACTTCTGGGGTGTGAGTTTTCAGTTGCATATTGTCCTGGGGACCATTCTTGCTTGTTCACATTTGTGTTCCTCACATGTGCCCCAAAGAATGAGGTGATTTGGTAAAATGCTATGCCCAAAATTACTATCCGAGTGCCGGCGGTGGGGTGGTTCAAATAGCCTCAGCTATCACCTCATTATGTCTGGTCGTGATGGTCTAGTGGATTAAGGCATCTTGTACATACCAGTTGCGTTGCTCCTGGGAGTATGGGTTCGAGTCACTTCTGGGGTGTGAGTTTTCAGTTGCATATTGTCCTGGGGACCATTCAGGCTTGTTCGCATTTGTGTTCCTCACGTGTGCCCCAAAGAATGAGGTGATTTGGTAAAATGCTATGCCCAAGATTACTATCCGAGTGCCGGCGGTGGGGTGGTTCAAATAGCCTCGGCTGTCACCTCATTATGTCCGGTCGTGATGGTCAAGTGGATTAAAGCGTCTTGTACATACCAGTTGCGTTGCTCCTGGAAGTATGGGTTCGAGTCACTTCTGGGGTGTGAGTTTTCAGTTGCATATTGTCCTGGGGACCATTCAGGCTTGTTCGCATTTGTGTTCCTCACGTGTGCCCCAAAGAATGAGGTGATTTGGTAAAATGCTATGCCCAAGATTACTATCCGAGTGCCGGCGGTGGGGTGGTTCAAATAGCCTCGGCTATCACCTCATTATGTCCGGTCGTGATGGTCAAGTGGATTAAGGCGTCTTGTACATACCAGTTGCGTTGCTCCTGGGAGTATGGGTTCGAGTCACTTCTGGGGTGTGAGTTTTCAGTTGCATATTGTCCTGGGGACCATTCAGGCTTGTTCGCATTTGTGTTCCTCACGTGTGCCCCAAAGAATGAGGTGATTTGGTAAAATGCTATGCCCAAGATTACTATCCGAGTGCCGGCGGTGGGGTGGTTCAAATAGCCTCGGCTATCACCTCATTATGTCCGGTCGTGATGGTCAAGTGGATTAAGGCGTCTTGTACATACCAGTTGCGTTGCTCCTGGGAGTATGGGTTCGAGTCACTTCTGGGGTGTGAGTTTTCAGTTGCATATTGTCCTGGGGACCATTCAGGCATGTTCGCATTTGTGTTCCTCACGTGTGCCCCAAAGAATGAGGTGATTTGGTAAAATGCTATGCCCAAGATTACTATCCGAGTGCCGGCGGTGGGGTGGTTCAAATAGCCTCGGCTATCACCTCATTATGTCCGGTCGAGATGGTCAAGTGGATTGGGGCGTCTTGTACATACCAGTTGCGTTGCTCCTGGGAGTATGGGTTCGAGTCACTTCTGGGGTGTGAGTTTTCAGTTGCATATTGTCCTGGGGACCATTCAGGCTTGTTCGCATTTGTGTTCCTCACGTGTGCCCCAAAGAATGAGGTGATTTGGTAAAATGCTATGCCCAAGATTACTATCCGAGTGCCGGCGGTGGGGTGGTTCAAATAGCCTCGGCTATCACCTCATTATGTCCGGTCGTGATGGTCAAGTGAGTTAAGGCGTCTTGTACATACCAGTTGCGTTGCTCCTGGGAGTATGGGTACGAGTCACTTCTGGGGTGTGAGTTTTCAGTTGCATATTGTCCTGGGGACCATTCTTGCTTGTTCACATTTGTGTTCCTCACATGTGCCGCAAAGAATGAGGTGATTTGGTAAAATGCTATGCCCAAGATTACTATCCGAGTGCCGGCGGTGGGGTGGTTCAAATAGCCTCGGCTATCACCTCATTATGTCTGGTCGTGATGGTCAAGTGGATTAAGGCATCTTGTACATACCAGTTGCGTTGCTCCTGGGAGTATGGGTTCGAGTCACTTCTGGGGTGTGAGTTTTCAGTTGCATATTGTCCTGGGGACCATTCAGGCTTGTTCGCATTTGTGTTCCTCACGTGTGCCCCAAAGAATGAGGTGATTTGGTAAAATGCTATGCCCAAGATTACTATCCGAGTGCCGGCGGTGGGGTGGTTCAAATAGCCTCAGCTATCACCTCATTATGTCCATTCGTGATGGTCAAGTGGATTAAGGCGTCTTGTACATACCAGTTGTGTTGCTCCTGGGAGTATGGGCTCGAGTCACTTCTAGGGTGTGAGTTTTCAGTTGCATATTGTCCTGGGGACCATTCAGGCTTGTTCGCATTTGTGTTCCTCACGTGTGCCCCAAAGAATGAGGTGATTTGGTAAAATGCTATGCCCAAGATTACTATCCGAGTGCCGGCGGTGGGGTGGTTCAAATAGCCTCGGCTATCACCTCATTATGTCCGGTCGTGATGGTCAAGTGGATTAAGGCGTCTTGTACATACCAGTTGCGTTGCTCCTGGGAGTATGGGTTCGAGTCACTTTCTGGGGTGTGAGTTTTCAGTTGCATATTGT